>NC_134853.1:51294227-51574227 GCF_049852395.1 Peromyscus maniculatus bairdii | reverse complement strand
GTTCTTCGGAAGCACTTCTTTCAACTCCCAGCTTCGTGGAGGCTCTTGCTTAGCTTGCAGTCTTTCATTTTTTGTTTGTTTTTTTACTTTCCAGTTTCATAACATCAACTGAATTCCTGTTTGTTGCCTGCACCATTAGTATTGGTTTATAATAGATAAATTAATAGATTCTTGGAAACATAGAATTTTTTCACATATAATTTTCAAAGAATAAAGTAACAATACCTTTTAAGATTATAATGGTATGTCATTGTGGATTAGGACTCAGAATAGTGAAATTTTCCTTTGTTTTTTAAATCAGATATTGAACATTCAGTGTAGATAACCTTAAAGAGGGGTCTATAATTTGTTAATAGTATATTGTTATAAACTTTTTTTCTCTCTCTCTCTTTATCTTAAAATGCCCCTTTAAATATAATTTGAGCCTGTGAGATGTTCCTGTGTGTGAAATCCCTTGCTTCCAAGCTTGACAACTGGAGTCCAGTCCCTGGGATCCAGGTGTAGAAGGAGACAACCCACTTTCTCAAGTTGATCTTTGACATTCAAAACTCAGCTGCAGTATTTGTGATTCCACATGCACAATTGCAAATAAATAACCACATATGATGAAAGTCTTTAAAAATAATAATTTAAACCTATTAGTTAACTAAAATTAAGGGATAGATATCTTGGAAATAAAATAGACTCTCAACTGCTGAACAAGGACAACATTAAAAGAAATGCCAAAGCAGGCCGATGAAAGATCACAGGGCCTCAACTCTACACAAAGAATTACAGACAAACTAAAGAATGCCCAAATTAAGTGAAATAGTCTTCCCCAGGGAAGGGCACACCAACTGGTTATCCAAAACCAAATTGTCATCCCTGAGAACATATATACAATACCATTACACAAACTGAGCAGGTCATATTTAGGAGTGTCTGTGTGTGTGTGGGTGGGGGGTTGCATTCACATGTAACAATAATGAATAAAAATAGGCCATGAATTTGAAAGAGAGTAATGAGGACTATAAAGGAAAGTTTGGAGTGAGGAAAGGAAGAAATGATGGAATTATAATCTTAAAGATAAAAGAAAAACCTAATAATATAATCAAAATGCCTTTTCATATTATTAAGTTGTATATCTTCTAGAGGAGTTGAATGGATTTGAACTTTAAGTTGGTTGCTAACAGGCATTTATGGTAATGCTGTTTAAAGGACTCATTTAGTAAAGCTTCCAATGAGTAAAAATGAAAGCTGTGAGCTGAAGTGAGAAAGTGAGCTGCAATCAATTCACAACCTTTTCTGTGGACTTTGTAAGAAATACAGAAATGATTGAGCATGTGGTGCCAGCATCCTCATGTAAACTTTTAAGTCATTGTAAAGGGTATCAAATTTGAACAGAGAACCACTCTGGCTGTTTTAACATATCAGTAAGAGGAAATTTAAATGAACACAGGAAACAATTGACATTTTACAGATGAAAGGAACTCTTAGGAACTCAGTTCTTCCCTCTGGATATCAAGAACAAGAAGCTTGACTAATTCAAAAGGGGCCTGATTGAAAAAGAAGGAAAACAATAGAGTGAAGTACAAGAGGAAATGCCAAGAATTAAAGAATATAGCAGGGAAGGGGACTGCAGGGTGAGACTGGAACCAGATAGTGTAGAGAGGTGCTGGGGCCTGTGGAAATCAACAGAAATGAAACATCTATGAAATCCCAAATGGAAACCTAATACCTCATAGCAAATTTTAAAAATTAAAATGATAATAATAATAATAATAATAATAATAATAATAATAATAATAAACCCTTAAGAATTCAGAATGAAGCTGGGTGATCGTGGTGTACTCCTTTAATCCTAGCACTCCAGAGGCAGAGGCAGGTAGATCTCTGTGAGTTTGAGGCCAGCCTGGGCTACAGAGTGAGTTCCAGGAAAGGCACAAAGCTACACAGAGAAACCCTGTCTCAAATAACAGAAAAAAGGGGTTCAGAATGGTATTGGATCTGATTGTTTTGAAACTGTCCGTGAGAACATAGCCATCAGCAGTGATGGTGGCACAGTCCTCTAGGGAGGACACATTTCCTTAAATTCTCTCTAGAACCTAGATCAGTTATGGCCCTGGAGGGGACAGCATCTCATAGCCTAAAGCCTTAGATGTATTTATGAGAAATGAAATATCTGTTTATAATACCAAGATGAGAATTATAAAAGAGAATAGTTATAAATTTCCTAGTGTTGTTTTGAGTGTTAATGCAACTTTAGCAGTTTCTATGTTGACCATTGTTGTTCCCACAGAGGTTAGTCAGTATATTAGGTGTATATTTTCTAGTTCCTTTTATTTCCTCACAGGCATAGTCATTGTAAGAGTCAAATAAAAGTATAGAATACATTCCCTGAAACATGTTGAGCATATGTTCTGCTGAAAGACAGATACTCCAGTCCAAATCCTGTGCAAATTAAAAGGCACAAGCACACAATCAAGAGATGCTAACACAAACCAGCAACAGCTGATTTGCATTTTTAGACCTTACGTGTTTGCTTTATTTTCACTCTGACAAACATAAACTTCAAACCCCGTATAGGTGAAGTTTGAGTTTATATTGTCTTTATATGAAACTTGTTTATTCTTTCAGTGTTCTTTCTCTTTTGGTATTCCAAAGACTATGGTTAGTCTTCATGGTTTATAGCTATAGTCCTATCACTCAGAGACAGGATAATTCCAAGTTTGAGATTCAGTCTGGTCTCTATAGCAAGACATTGTTCAAAAGAAAAACGGAATCTGTTTAGCAAAGAGTAACTCTTATCTCTTACTTTTATTCCTGGCTTTAAGTACAATTGGTACCGTATTTATTCATGAAGACAAAATGTTTTTCTTTTTCAATAGAAAGAAATTTAATACAAGTCTTTTATCAGGGGAAATTTAAGTTTTTAATAACTTATAATAGAGACCAGTCTGTGAGCCAACTATTGTGGTGCATGCCTGTAATTACAGCACTTGGATGTAGTTAAAGGTAGATCAGACGTCAGATTGAGCTACATTACAAGTTCAAGGACAGCATGGATACATAATACCCTGCCTTAAAAACAAACAAACAATCATCATCATCATCATCAACAACAACAAAAAGGGCCATTCTACCGCACACAGATCCATCCCTCTGGGTTAATTATCAAGGGAGGATTCCAGAGTTCCAGTTCCACATCAGTGACTGCTGGGTGACAAGAAGGCATTTCCTTGGTCAAGGTTCAAAGTTAGACAAACAACGGAGTTCCGACTCTATATTTCCTGTAATTCATGAGCTGATATTTATTCATGTTTAAAGCTAATTAAAATCAATGCTGTTTTATTTTTTCCGTATATACTTATTCAGTGTGTGTGCAAGTGTCATCATGACTGTTGCTATGGATATCGCTCTATATAAATAAAACACTGATGGCCAGTGACCAGACAGGAAGTATAGGCAGGACAAGGAGAGAGGAGAAAAGAACAGTTAGCAAGAAGCCTGCCACGGCCATACAGTTTATAAGTAATATAAGTGTCTGAGTGATTATTTTATACGTGGATTGTGGGACTTCGGGGTTTGGTGGAACCTGGAGAGAAGCCCTCCAGCAACAACTGTGTGGACATCAGAAGACAACCTACCGGGTTCTGTTCTCTCCTTCCACCATGAGGGTGCCAGGAGTTGGGCTTAGACTGTCATTCTTGGCAGCAAGCATCTTTACCCATGGAGCCCTCCCACTGGCCCTAAAATTAATGTGCTTTCCTACCTGCATTATTGTAAAAACTAATTATATTTTATAAACATTTAACAATATTCTACTACCCTTCTGTTTAACAACAGTGTAATTTGTATCATTATTTTCTAAGAAATTAGTTTTTAAAATAGCTTAGGCATAACTTTTTATTGTATTTCTCATAATGATTTTATAGCTCATTTTCCTAACCACCCTGCACCTCTGCACCTCTGAAAGCAGACTCTGCTGATTGATCTGTGCTGTAATGCCTCTTACAGTGAAACTGGACTTGATTTTAAACTGACATTCATCATCAACAGGTACTATAGGCTATATATAAGATCTTATAAGTGAAAGCATTTCTATGGAAAATGATAGTGTGCTGTAGTTACATTAGCTAGAGTCATCTGAAAGGAGGGAATCCTTGTTGAGAAAATGCCTTCATAAGATTTGGCTGTGAGCAAGCCTGTAGGGCTTACAAATGTAAAGATTGTGATAAGTAGTGTTAAAAGAAATTAAATCCTTTTATCTTTGACAATTGAAAACATATATGAAAATGAAGAAACAAGAAGGAAAAGGGGAAAGAGAAGGAGGAGAAGGAGGAGGAGGAGCAGGAGAAGAAGAAGAAGAGGAAACAGGCTAAGCAAGTGATTGCTTGTTTCTGCCTGAGGAATTTTGGAAATTTGAAAGCAAAGCCTGGAGTGCAGAAATACAGGGCTGAAAGCAAATAAGGGGTAGCATGTCAGCTGACATGGACATTGAAGGCTTCTCTCCCTGAGCCCAGGCCCTGGTGTGTGTAGCCTGTGTGTCCTAGGTCAGAGATAAAAGTGAATTCTTTCTGAATTTGTAAGCAAACTAGTTTTGTTTTTGATGGCAGAGACTTTTTTCTTTTATTGAAAATAGATTATTTTTTCATACAATACCTCCTGCTTATGGTTTCCCATTCTTCTACTTCTCCCGTTTCCTCCTCTGGACCCACTCCCTTTCTATCTCTCATTAGGAAAGAACAGGCTTCTAACATATAACAACCAAACATGACAAAATAAAATGCAATATGATAAAGGAAATCTATTATATTAAATTTGAACATGACATCCAAACAGAAGGATGAGTCCCAATAGCAAGCACAAGAGTTACTCACCCATTCTCACAGTCTGGAGTATTATAAATGTACTAATCCAATATCTATAATATATATGCAGAGGACCTGGCACAACCCATGGGGCTCTATGATAGCAGAGACTTTTATGTAAGCAGTAAAATTTCAGAAAAATTAGACAGCCCGTGGTCTAAACAGAGAAGCAAAAGACTATTGGATTTTTATTTAAATTTTTAAGTTTTTGACAATTTCATACATGAATACTGAATTTATATCATCTCCACACTTCACTCTCCTCAACCTGTGTTCCTTCAAATCTTTCTCAAATTTGTGAACTCAGTCAGTTATTGTGAGTCCAGGTACATACACAACCTATTTACTGTTGCTTATATGTGTGTGTGTGTTTAGACCTAATCATTTTGAATCAAACAACTCATAGAAGGGAGAAAACTTACTATTCCTGTCTCAGGAGCCACTTACCCCTTTAGCTCCTTGTTTAGTGGTGGGGCTTTATGAAATTTTACCTATTCTTACTAGCATGTTTGACTGATGATGTCATTATGTAAGACTTGTTTAGGTTGCCATCTTATTAAGAATACATAAGTAGAGCTTCTCTGTCATGTCTGGAAGACACATACTTGCAAAAGACTTTATAGTTCTCTGGCTCTTACAATCTTTCTGTCCCATCTTCATGATTTTCACTGAGCCTTAGGTGTAAGAGTTTTATTGTAGATGTGTCAGTTAGAGCTGAGAACCCATGGATGCTTATTCTACTTTTCTCCTTCTGCTGGGAAAAAAAAGCTTTCTTTGATTAGTAGTGAGAGGTATACATATTTGTGGATCTAAGAGTAAATATTGAGAATACAGTTAGAAATTATATTGGTTTAGGAAATGGCTGCAGGAAGTTCTCTGTGGCCCACAACAACTTCAACTATAGGTAGTTGCCTAGGTTTACAATGGATCCCATCCTGTTGAGCAGGCCTTAAGTTTGATTAAACTGCTGTTGGTTTCTATATAATGGCTTGAATGAGAATATCCAAAGATAAGCTTAACTCTCACCCTCATCAAAGAAACTTCTTTACATGGCAGAGACAACTACAGAAAACCATAACTAGTCAAAATCTAGAGAGTAATTGATCATGTTGCTAGCCCTACCTGATACATCTGCATAATTTTTTCACTGAAGGTTCAGTGTGGTGGTTTGAATGATAATGATCCCCATACATGCCTCTATTTGAATCCTTGGTCTACAGTTAGTGAAACTGTTTGGGAAGGATTAGGAGGTATGGCCTTGTTGGAGGAGATGTGTCACTGAGAGTGGACTTTGAGGTTTCAAAAGCCTATGCCATTCTCGGATAGTTCTCTTTCTTACTGCTTAGAGCTTGTGGTCCAGATGTAAGTTCACAGCTACTGCTCCACAGACATGCCTGCCTGCTTAATGCCATGTCATGATATTTATGAAATCTACTACCCTCTGGAACTGTAAGCTCCAAATTAAATGTCTTATTTTATAAGTTGCCATGGTCATGGTGTTTTGTCACAGCAATAAACTGATAACTAACTTGGTTACCTCTAAGACATAAGAGCTAATATTCCCTGTTGAGTGTATCTTGCCAGGCCATCATTGTTATGCTTTGTAGACCTTACAGCTTGATAGGACTATTGATTGCTTTTCTCCTCTGGAAGCTTTCATAGCACCTTTGGATACTGTAAGAACTAGTTCTCAGAGAAGAGGCATTCAGGTCAGTTCAAACTGATTTCCCCAAGCCCTGTGTCCACAATGTATGGTATCTTAAACAATAGGCAGGTGCACACACACCAACACACATACACACAAACACACAAAATGCACACACACACACACACACACATACATACACATGCAAGTTGTACATTTTAAGTAAGCTCATACAATAATTTGTTTCCCTATGTTATTTTCATGAGTCCTAGTGCAATTTATTTATTCTTCCTCATTCTCCATCTATAGTACCCTCCTCCCTCTCTCACCTTATAAAATACTCTCCCCATCCCATTTTCCCCATTTCCCCTTTCATATCATGTGTGTCCTAGTATTTCCCAATCTAGAGCTCCTTCTTTCCACTACTTCCATGATTTATTTCAACTTTCTGGCTTCTGTGGTTACATCCACTTTGGTGATATAGTCTGGCAGTAGAGCATTTTGTCTATGCCATACCATCTTGCATGCACCTGATGCCTGATTTTGGAAGTAAATCAGGGTCAGATCTGGTTAGTATTGAGATTGTAGATTATCATTTTGAAGCAAACTCTAGCATATGAACATTGTTAGTTGAATTAGGCCAGTTTGAAGACTGAGGTTACTTGGGAACTCTCTAGTGCTACATATTGCCTTTATCAGTACATTGACATACTGAATGATATTTCTCTCTATTAAAATTTTAATACAACTGTGATACAAACAAATCACCCATCAATAGTTGGAAAAGAAATTTTAATAAAACATATTTTCATATATGATATCCTAAAGGAAAGGAAAATATTGACAGCATAAAAATAAGTTTGGTTTAGCACTAAAATTGATTTAGTGAGAAGTAATACTAATAAAAATGATAGATTTTTTTCCCTTTGGTATTTTTTGCTCTGACAATTTCTCAAAGATGTATTGATAAATATGTGCACACCATTTAGAAAGAAATTGCATCTAGAAGACAGGACTATAAAACACATAAGAAACTTAGATTAATATTTTATGGGGAATTGCACTATAAATGTTTTAAATATAGATCTTGCAATATTACAAATTGCATTGCTTTAACAGCAATAAAATCCTGGGTGCTAATTAATGAATATTTAAAACTTGAGAGATGAGGGTATGGCTCAGCTGTAAAGCATTTATTTGGCATAAGCAAGCTTCTGAATTCCCTCCCCAGGCCTTAAAAAAAGAAAAGACAAAACAAACTTGAATGATGAAACAACTATAATCCTGGAGGTACGGCTAAAGAATGCACAAACTACATGTTAGTGTGTATGTCAATCACATTGCAATGCTGCATTTGGTATGTGGCTATCTGGTAACGGGGCCTTAGTTATTTATTCATTTGTTGTTATCAATATTTTTTAGACAAAAATCTCACTGTGTAGCCCACACTGACCTTGATATCCATGTGTAGCATAGCCTCCAAGCTCTTGCTCCTCTTGTCCCCACCTTCTAAATTCTGTGAGTAAGGTGTGTGTCACCATCCTTGGTTTTTATGACTAGAAAGTCCCTTCCATTTTACAGTAATGTGGACAGTAAATTGCAGTGGTAGAAGTGTAATAACATATTATTTTCTTGAATTCTATCCTTACATTCTTTGGGAACTGACTTGTGTGACTCTTACTAAATCCTCTATCTTATATATGTGTCAACACTCTTGTATTACATCATAAAGAAATATTTCTTTAGTACTTCTTTCATGAAGCTTCCCTACATGCCTTTATATGTCCTGATAAGTATAACATGGTGAAAATCAAGAGTTTATGAAAAATTCTTTCATGTAATAGAATTAACTATAATTATTAAATATAATAATTATACACATGTATTATGTATATACACACATATACGCACATATATTCACTCTGACTGATTTCACACAAAATATTCCTGGGGAGATATGAGCAAATGTTTACTCACCCCAGACAAGGAACTGACAATAAATCAAAGCTTGAATACAACCATACAACTAAATCCAACATGGTGAACCAATGAGTTTTATCGAAGTTGCTTACAGGAACATAGGTGAGGATTTACTAATAGGAGCAGAAATAACTCATACAGCTGCTTCACCAGAGCTACTCCAGCATGGGTGACAGCCCACAAAATCGGGAAACCTGGAGCACATTGTACAGCTTGTAGACTGCTCAACAGTTCAAAAAGTATTCTTTTTAGGTGGCACAATTAGTATGAGCCTTTTTGAAAAAATTCAGCTGCTGTTTGTTCCTTCTAGGCACACATGTCTGCTTCTTCTGGCCTGCCACACTTATATGAGAGTCTTCCTTGCAGTTTGGCTCTTCTGAGACTGACTTTGAGCAGTCATTGCTTTATATACTTTTGGGGAGGAGGGGGCCTAATGAATACTGTCTTCTCAAGGACTTCCTGAAGGTATTTAGAATTGTTTGCTTCTTGTTTAATGAGCTTCCCTAAGGATGAAACATTTCCAGCTCAAAGAAAACTGTTATACAACTGTCCACCTTTTCCTTTAGCACTTAAATTCTTTCCACATCCCCTTCCACAATGATCCCTGAGCCTTGGAGGAGGTGAACATAGACTCCCATCTATGACTAGAATTTGGCTACTATGTCACGGCAAACAATCACTTGTTCGCAGGACCGTCACCAGTGGTTATGAGTTGAGGCTGACAACGAAAGTTATCTATAGGTACAAGCACCATGTGTAAAAGGCAATTCTACAGGAATATCACGACTGTTTAATAAACAGAACTGATGGCTTACCCAATGGGACCTATGACCTCCACAGCCACGGGTTTTTGTCCAAGTTCCTACCTAGTACCAGATATAAATTTCTTCCTGTGGAGTAAACCTTATTTCCAAACAGAAAACTGATTCTACCCATAACCACTATTGCACTAGCTGGCACATCATGGCAGGTACTTCAATCATGAAGCATGCAGGATTCACAAATGACTAAACTGTTTTGTAATTAATTCTTCCCAGCATCCTTATTAGCACCTTCTGACACTATATGAGCTAGCTCACAGGGTAGATATCTGTGGGTGTAGTCCTGCCTTTATGTCCACAAGTCCTGTAACCAAAACTTGCAATGTCTTTGGCTGTAACATCTTACTACTCAGTTCTGATATGCAACCAACACTGGTGACAACAGCCTTTATATTTTGGAGGATTTTAGGACTTCCTTGACCAACAAACAGCCTCTAGAAAGGGATGGACCACTAGTATTGTGAGTTTTAATCAACAACAGCATGGGTTTGGGAGCATCAATTTCTTCCATGCAAGATACCATATTTCCACTGTGTGAGCATTTTTGTGCTTAACACCCTTGGGGTTACAGTAACATTTTTCTCCAATGCCTTTATAAAGCTGTAAAACATGAAGAAGCTAGCATTCTGTTACCTACACAACAAAGAAGCTAGCATTATATCATCCACCTAACAAACCTTTCCCAAAGAAAGGGTAGAACAAGCAACTTTGATGAAGCAGTATGAAAGCCTGTTATCATCTGCTTCAATTGTCAGGTAGGCTCAGAGATTCCCAATGAAAAAAGAAGATGCTACATTTGAATATCATACGTCATGTCCCCATCCATCTGTAACAGTTGTTTCTTCCACAGACCAAGGTTGGGTCTGGCTAGGAGGCACTAACTTCAATATCTCTCTGTCATCCTCAGTCATTCTTTCAGAGCCATTATGTTTACATATCCTGGTGCTCTTCCATGAAGACTCCTCACATTCCTCTATCTCTGATGAACTCAGTGGGCTTGCCTTAATCTGCTCTGCCCTATCTAGGGCCAAGAAGGGATTTGTTCTGCTCTCTCCTGCTGCACTTGCTCCCCCCTGGGTGTGAGATACCATGCAACTGAATTTCTTTATACTGTCTCAGTGTATGTAAACCTTTGCCTTAGGAAGAGATGAGTAGTTGCATTACTCCTGGGGACCAGGAGTAGAGTGTGGTGGTTTGAATAAAAATAGCACCCAAAGGCTCACATATTTGAATGATTAAAGAATGGCAGCATTTGTTGGAGGAAGTGTGTCCCTGGGGGTAGGCTTTGAGATTTTAAAAGGCCCAGCCAAGCCCAGTGGATCGCTCTTACTGCTACCTGGAGATTCAGATATAGAACTGCTACTTTTCCAATACCATGTCTGCCTGACTGCCACTGTGCTCTGTAGACTAATTGCTAAATGGTCTTATTAAATAAAAAACATAGAGCCAAATATATGGGTGAAAACCTGAAAAATCAGGAAAATAGGAAAAGCCACAAGCTAACCTCACCTCACCAACACTGCAGCTTCCAAAGAGACTTAATTTCTGTATATTCATGCCTATATGCTTTTCTGTTTTGTTCTCTCAATGGCTCTCTCAGGCCAGCTACATCACTTCCTCTTCCTGCCCAGCTCTGTTACTTCCTATTTGTCTATACAGACTTCCAGACCTCTATTGGTGTGTGCTGCATGATAGATTTAGCTTTTGCTAATACAAACAAAAAAAAATGGATTCTGGGCTACATGCTCCTTGATAGAAGCATAGACCTACTGCCTCCCAGAGTCAGCAGAGAGCATGGCTCCTCGAACTGGCAGTGAATTACCTCCACCATGTTGGGAAGCTGAGATGGACAGAGTTAGCAGCAGCCAAGGCTGCTGGTCCTAGCCACACAGCTTAGCAATTTAAAATCTCTCCTGGTCAGAGAAGGATTCACAATAAGACAAATTCAAATGGAATAAAACTCTAAACAGTTTACAGGCTTCGAAGAGAGAAAAAAGTAATATATACAGTTATATAAAGAAATAGAAAATCTTATAAAATAAAGTCTTTAAAGAGACAATAAAAATAATATAAGAAATAAGCCACCTTTTTAAAGATGAAAATCATACACAGCATCTGGATTATATTGTCTCTGAGATTTTTAACTGAAAAAAATAATTTGATTATAGAGGCTGGTAATTTAAGCATATATATATCATTTTAATTTAATTAAAATATATTTTAAAGATAACTTGACTTAAAAATTTATGTCTAAGGATATGATGCTTTTGGAAAGAGGTTCTGCTTTTGTTTCCACAGAAGATGAGAACCTATGGATTGCTTCTAGGCTAATATGGTTTGATTAGCCAAGACCCCCTGAGAAGTCTCCAGATGATCCAACACCCAAATGAGCTTTAAGGCAACTGGTTAAGAGAATATAGCATCATAGATTACTCCAGCCAGGACTCGACCATAATCCTTAAGTTTTCTTTATGTCTCCGTAAGACTACCAGGACCCCCATTCAACAGGAAGTAGCCTAGACTACTATGTCCACATTCCCAAAAATGGAGTATGGATGTTTGTCTTGGTTTAGGAGGTTGGCTACAAATTGTTATTGGTCATAGTCAATCTCTTTCTAAAATAAGAATGGAGATTATGATATAGAAATATAGGATATAGATATGATGGGATAAAAGGGTAGATTATTGAATCGACTTTTAAGGAGCAACAATGATTTACATTGCTATGAATTTTAGTTTATTGATACAAATTTAAAGTTAATTTCGTTATACTTCATGTACATTTCTACTCTTCTTTAAGGTATTATGATTATGCAACTCATTTAAAATTATAATATATAATTAAAAATACAGATTAATAATTAGTCATCTATGATAACCATGCTTATCATTATGTTTTAAGTTCTCTAGGTATACATAGATATATTTCAATTAGGTAGATAATCTTCAAACACTTCAAAGAACTACATAATATGGCATTTAAAGTGTTTTAAAAACTTAGACTTTTCTGGAAAGTGAGACATGTCTGCTCCTGGCAGCACTGATTTACTTCAAAGAAAAAGATGAGCATGGAAGACCCTCTATATGGGGTTTATCTTCTTCTTGGCACAAAATGGCCATTTGGGCAAGAAACTGCTCTTGCCTGGACTGCTTGACAGGATGTTATATAAACTGGACATGTAGGACCCATAGGAAATGATCTCTAAACTTTGTGAGGTGAGATGGTCCTTCAGATTTTTGCTTTGTAGAAGAAACTGCCAGATATTCTGCAGGACACAGGGAGAAGCAACTGAGAAAGTCCAGGCCTATAGGCTGAAGATGGATGCTCCTACATTACAGAGGAACTTTGGGTGATGATCCAGGAAGCCAGATGTCTCTGTCATTCTAGATTTTTGGTAGTTGTTTAGAATACTCTTACTATTTACTTAGGCAAAATTATATCCTTCTGGGGTCTTTGATGTAGGTGAAGACTACATAGTTATAATTATAATTTTCCTTGGTTATAATAAGAGATAAATTAGATATAAAACCTTAGACTCACAAATATAGGATAGATAGAATATTTTTGCCTGATAACTCTTGGTTATATATAACTTTACTATGTTAAATTTAAAACTTTCCTTTTTAATTAAACAAAAAAAAATGGGAAATTCTGTGGAATAATGATGTTGTACACTGGTTTAATAAAATGCTGATTGGCTAGTAGCCAAGCAGGAAGTATAGGCAGGTGAGCAGACTAGGAGAATGCTGTGAAGAAGAAGGGCAGAGAGGAGTCAACAGCCAGAAACATAGGTGTGGTGGTATTGTTTTCCCCAAAATATTGTGTACCTTAATAAACTTATCTGGGGTCAGAGAACAGAAAAGCCACTAGGTAGGCAGTGATAGCACACACCTTTAATCCTGGCATTCCAGAGATAGAAATCCCTTTGGATCTCTGTGAGTTCAAGGCCACATTGGAAATAGCCAAGCATGGTGACACGCCTTTAATCCCAGAAAGCCAGCCTTTAATCCCAGGGAGTGGTGGTAGAAAGTAGAAAGATATATAAGGCGTGAGGACCAGAAACTAGAGGCATTTGGCTGGTTAAGCATGTGGCCTGGTTAAGCTTTCAGGCTATGGAGCAACACAGTACAGCTGAGATTCATTCGGGATGAGGACACAGAAGCTTCCAGTCTGAGGAAACAGGACCAGCTGAGGATCCAGCGAGGTGAGATAGCTGTGGTTTGTTCTGTCTCTCTGATCTACCAGCATGGACCCCCGATAACTCGCCTCAGGTTTGATTTTATTAATAAGAACTTTTAAGATTCCTGCTACACATAGGAAGCAAGATGACAAGACAGAACTGAGAAAAGGTACCAAGACACATGGCTAAACATAAATAAGAATTATAGGTTAATTTAAATGTAAGAACTAGTCAATAATAAGTCTGAGCTAATGGCCAAGCAGTTATAATTAATATAAGCCTCTGAATAATTATTTTATAAGTGGCTGCAGGACTGTAAGACCAGAGAAAACTTCTGACTACATGTTAGAATGATCTATTTTTTTAATCATCATGCAGTATGTATATATGTTTGTGTGGTATATGTGCAATGGGTGTGGTATATGAGCAGTTGTATGTGTGTGTGCAGTATATGGGCACATGTACATATGAATGTATGTGGTATATATACACATGTGTGTGTGTTACATGTGCACATGTGTGTGCAGTAGCATGTACTAGAGGCTGAAATATGCTCTATTACTCTCTATCTTATTTCTTTGAACCTGGATCTAGGCTAGCACACAGTAAGCCCCAGTGGGCCATTTCCTCAACTCCTCCTCATCTTTTCAATAATACCTTTATTATTTATCTATTTTTTACTGATTGTTCATGTCTAAATTTAATATCACATCTGTATAAAGCTTTAATTAATATAGTAATCATATTATAAATGTCTAAGATATATACTATTTTACCAAATAAATATGGTATTTTAAACTTATATATTGTTATAATTGTCTCGTAAAAGCTTATCTGTTGGAGTTAGAAAGATAGATCAGTAGCTGCAAATGTTCTGCTCTTGCAGAGGACCCAGATTTGTTTCTTAGCACCTACATGTTAGTTCACAAGCATCTGCAACATAAGGTCCAGAAAATCCAAAAACATCTTCATCTTGCCTTCACAGGAGTAGACATGGATGCAGGGACAACTCTCACACTAAATAAAAATAAAACAATCATTTTTGAAAGCTTATTCACCTCTCTAAGTTGAGAGTGCATGGAATTAAAGTACTGCACACTTGTACATCAGTGCTGAACATAGTACATGGAAATCCTCGTGATGTATATAAAGAATTTATTGGAGAAATGAATAAGAGTGACACAAAGTATGTTAAAAGTGGTGCTGACCTCACTGTAATACTTCCCAACATAAATTGACTTTGAATTCCTTTTGTACAAAATTGACATTTTTCATAATATGACAAAATGGATTTAATAAAGGCTTAAGGCCAGAACAGGTCTCCTTAGGACTATCCCCGATTCTAGATGTTACTCAACTTGAGTCCTTCATTTCTTCTTATTTTTTCTGATCCACTACCATGATGAGATTTCTTCATTTTTATTTTTATTTTATTTGTTTATATTTGGAAAATGTGATCACTTTTATCACATACCAACTTTAGCAAGTCAAGTGACAAAGGGCCTGGATCTGCATCCAAGTACCCATCTCTTAGTGATAGCTCAGTTTTTGGAAATAATTTAATTGACTTTCTGCTCTCTTTTTAAGAATGATCTCATTCCTCAGATTTCATTATAGAGATTCATGTCAGAGGTTCAATGTCAACTAAATATTCTCTCACTAAGACCATGATTCAGTTCTAAAACTCATCTTTGTTCCTTTTTTCAGGGACATCATGTTGAAAAAAATATGCTGTAATATCTTAGCAGCCAAAATGTTTTATATGTCCTAGTAACAGAGCTAAGATAAATTCTTAAGCATCACTTTATAGTTTCTACTTGATACGAATACATACAACCCATTACCCATTGGACTACAAGGTGAGTTCCAGTACATTCCTGTGATTTCAACTGAAAGTTCCAAACAGTGAATTTGAAAGCTCATCCCAGCTAATGGGACATGTAATATGTTGGTTCAGTACAAATTACATAACAAATTAATACTTCCAAAACTTAATCTCACTCTCTAAGTCTTGTTGTAGGTCTGGAGGTCAGATAAATAATCAACAAAAGATTATCTTGCTAGCAGCACACAAGATTTCCACCTACTTCTTTCCTGAATCCACACAGTCTATCTTAGTAGGAATGCAGGGGGAGGGTTGACATTTCATCAGAAATGCATTGCATTTAAATGGAACATTCAAACTTACCAAAAGCAATCTACAGATTTAATGCAATCCTGATAAAATCCCAACACAGTTCTTCACAGATCTTGAAAGAACAATACTCAACTTCATATGGAAAAACAAAAAAACAAAACAAAACAACAAAAAAAACAGGATAAACAAAACAATCTTGTACAATAAATGAACTTTGGGAGGAATCACCATTCCTGACCTCAAGCTATGCTACAGAGCTAAAGTATTAAAAACAGCTTGGTACTGGCATAAAAGCACACACATGGATCAATGGAATCAAATTGAAGACCCTGGCATTAATACACACAACTTTGAACACTTGATTTTGACAAAGAAGCCAAAATTATACAATGGAAAAAAGAAAACATCTTTAACAAATGGTGCTTTAATAACTGGATGTCAACATGCAGAAGACTGCAAATAGATCCATATCTATTGCCATGCACAAAACTCAAGTCCAAGTGGATCAAAGACCTCAACATACATCCAGTTACACTAAACCTGAAGGAAGAAAAAGTGGAAATTATCCTTAAATCCATTGGCACAGGAGACAACTTCCTAAATATAACACCAGTATTAGCCGGGCGGTGGTGGCACACGCCTTTAATCCCAGCACTCGGGAGGCAGAGGCAGGTGGATCTCTGTGAGTTCGAGGCCAGCCTGGACTACCAAGTGAGTCCCAGGAAAGGCGCAAAGCTACACAGAGAAACCCTGTCTTGAAAAACCAAAACCAAAAAAAAAAAAAAAAAACAAAACAAAAAAAAAAAAAACACCAGTATCACAGACACTAAGAGCAACAATTAATAAACGGGACCTCCTGAAACTGAGAATTTTCTATGAGGCAAAGAACACAGTAAATAAGACAAAACGACAACCTACATAATGGAAAATGATCTTCACCAACCCCATATCAGAGGGCTGATATCCAAAATATATAAAGAACTCAAGAAACTAGACATCAAAATATCAAAATATGCAATTAAAAAATGAGTTATGGAGCTCAATAGAGAATTGTCAATGGAAGAATCTCAAATGACTGAAAGACACTTAAAGAATTGCTCAACATCCTTAATCATCAGGGATATGCAAATAAAAACAATTCTGAGATGCCCTCTTTCACCTGTGAGAATGGCTAAGATCAAAAACAGTGATGACAGCCTGTGTTGGAGAGAATGTGGAGTAAGGGGTACATTCTTCCATTGCCAATGGGAGTGAAAACTTGTACAGCCACTATCAAAATCAGTATATGGTGGTTTCTCATAAAATTGGTAATCAATCTACCTCATGATCCAGCAATACCACATTTGGACATATACCCAAAGGATGCACATCCATACCACAAGGACATTTACTCAACTATGTTCATAGCATTATTTGCAATAGTCAGAACTTGGAAACAACCTAGATGCCTCTCAACCAAAGAATGGATAAAGAAAATGTGGTACATTTACACAATGGAGTATTACTCATCTAACAATCGCAAAACAATGACATCATGAAATTTGCAGGCAAATGGATAGAACTAGGAAAAAAAAATTCTGAGTAAGGTAATCCAGACCCAGAAAGATAAACATGGTATGTACTCACTCATAAGGCAAAGGATAACAAGGCTACAATCCACAACCCCAGAGAAGCTAGGTAACAAGGAGAATCCTAAGAGAGACATGCACAGATCCCCCTGGGAACAGGAAATAGATAAGATCTCCTGAGTAAATTAGGAACATGGGGTGGGTGAGGAGGTAAGGGGTGATAGGAAGAGAACATGAGGGAACAGGATGGTGAAGTTGGGAGAAGGACAGAGAGGGAGAGCAAGGAAAGAAATATATTGATAAAGGGAACCATTATGGGTTAGAGAGAAACCTGGTGCTAGGGATATTCCCAGGACTTCAGAAGGATGAACCCAGCTAATACTCCAAACAGTCATGGAGAGGCCTTCCACAGAAATCAGATTGGTGACTACCCTAACTGTCATGATAGAACCTTCATCCAGTAACTGATGGAAGCAGATGCAGAGATCCACAACTAGCCACTTGGTGGAGCTCCCACCGTCCAGTTGAAGAGAGGGAGGCAGTATTATATGAGCAAAGGGGTCAAGATCATGATGAGGAAACCCACAGGGACAGCTGACCTGAGCTAGTTGGAGCTCACTGACTGCATGGGACCAAACTAGGCCCTCTGAATGTGGGCGACAGTTGTGTGGCTTGGTCAGTTTGTGGGACCATTGGCAGTAGGACCAGGATTTATCCCTAGTGCATGAACTGGCTTTTTGGAGCTCATTCCCTATGGAGGGATACCTTGCTCTGTCTCGATACAGGGGGCAGGGACTTGATCCTGCCATCACTTGATATGCCAGACTTTATTGAGTCTGTATGGGAAAACTTACCCTCTCTGAGGTGAATGGGGGACAGGGTGGGGGGAAAGCAAGGATTGATCCAGAGGAGTGGAGGGAGGGGGAATTGTGTTTGGTATGTAAATGAACAAAAACAACTTTTAAATCAAAATAAATAAATAAATAGAACTTTTATAAAATTTATGAATATATTTTACTTAATGTTTTCTAAAATGATTATATATAAATTCTCAGTCATTTTATTACTATGTACATTATTAAGAGGAAATATATTTTTCTTATTATTCAGTTAATTAATGCAATAATGAGAACTTGAATTTGATGATTTACATGAGATAGACACCATAAAAAAGTACTGGGGAAAACATATGACTATTTGAGAAAAAATATTAAAATTTATAGCAAAATTAAATATGCTTAAATACAGGGTATAATATAGAGATTATGCTTGCAAAAATATAAATAATAAACTACTGAATTCAGATATAAAAATCAATAATATTTTCTTGAATAATCAGCAAAAATATATTTGATAGAAGAATCCATATGTTAATCAAGAAAAATAAGAGGATTTATGAATGGACTCATTATAAACAAATAGTCAAACCTGCAAGAAGACCCTAAGTCATCTTAAAAATCATAACATACTTGAGCAATAGAAAGTTATACCTTATTTGTGAATAAAATATCTCAACATAAAAAAGATTCTAATTGTATCCAAGATATATAGAAATTTAATGTGATTCTAACAAAAATGTCAACTGTGCTGAAAATGTTAATACTAAAATTTATGTAAAAATCATTCAATAAAATAATATATATACAGACATTAAGTCATAAAGTAAAACAGGCAGCATTGTGTTTCAGATATAAAGAAATTGCCAGGCGGTGGTGGTACACACTTTTAATCCTAGCACTTGGGAGGCATAGCCAGGCAGCTCTCTGTGAGTTCAAGGCCAGCCGGGCCACAGAACGAGATCCAGGACAGCCACCAAAACTATACAGAGAAACCCTGTCTCTGTCTCAAAAACCAAAAAAAAAAAATTTAAAAAAGGGAAATAGCTAAAATTATCAAGACTTGGAATCAGTAAAGATGTATTTTGGAAAATGAATGGATAGAATTTGGGATAATCAGATAATGAGATCTTATTCTGTATTTTGAAATGCGTTATAACACCATGAAGCATAAAGAAAGCTTGACTGCACCCTAGTTAGTTAAAGAAGCCAAATACAACAGAATACAGCCTGTCTGAGGCTAAGTCCATGACATCCTGAGAAGAACATAACCATGAAAACAATAAAATGACCAGTATTCACCAAAGGTTAGAGATAGTGTACAAAAAACATTTTTGTTTAAGGAATGAAATACTTTGACTTCATAATGAGAAATACATAATGATTTTTTGCAAGCACATAGAATGCACAAAACCAAGTGTGTATTCTAATATGTAGCATGGAGTCTGAATGATAATGATGCCTCATGCAGGTTCATAATTTGTAACAAATGGACCATTCAGATGGGGATGCTAATAACAGAAAGATCTAGGTAGAGACCTGTGGAGAAAGGAAGTGGAAATCTCTGCCTTTTATGTTAGATTTTGCTGTGAACTTAAAAGAATCTAAGAATTAAATTTTTATAAAAAGAAAGTATATTTTCAGTTCCTTGTAATCAGAATAGCATGTTACATCTAAGTGAATGTATCAGTAGACCACAAACACTACAGACTTCAGAAAAGATAGTGCAAAAGAAAATTGGGTGTATCTCATATGAGATATCATTAGACAAGTGGGGAAACCTGATATTTTTAAAATATAGTTAACAAGTTCTGGATAGCCATTTAGAGAAAAAGACAATTTGTTTTTAACAATGCAGGGCTGAAAACACTTAACTGGCTCAGTAGCCTAAATGAGAACACATTCAATTTTCTTTAATTTATATGTGTGTATATATTTCTAAATATGATTAAAATCACCAGTTATATAATGAAAATATCTATCAATGCCCCTACTTGACACCACAAGCCAAAAAATACCAAGCACCATGCCAGGAATTGGTTGACTCTTTTGTAGTTGTTTGACAGTGAAGTCCTATAGACCCCCCAACATTACAGATGTTTGCCAATGGTGTTTTAATTACTCTCCTATGGCTGAAGACACCACACACTTGAGTCATAAAACATGGAAAAAATGGTCTGGTACTGATCTGGAAGCTTCATCTCTACTGTCTATCTTCACAGAGCTGGAAGGTGAGAAAGTTATCATCAGTCATACGCAGCTATAAATTCTGTAAGTTAAAACAATCACCTATCTGGCAAGGAGGCACATCCTCTGGTAAGACAGTTGTGTTGATGTCATGGGTGGAGGAAGCATTTTCTGGTTAAATTTAATAACTGCTTCACAGGTTGATGCCCCATTTTTTTGTGGGTATCAGGGCAAAGAACCTGTGAATAGACATGTCGTAGACATTATGGGAGTATTTACCACTTTCCTCTGTCAAATGGAAATGATATTCATCAAACTTGTGATGATTTACTGTTAGACTGAGATGGGACATGTCTTAGTCCTCATCAGAGAAGCTTCTTTTTGCAGTAGATTGTGATTGACATGAAGAATCTCAGCTGACCCAAATACAGAGAATAAGATTGTGGAATACTCAGTCATAAACAGGACTTTTATATCACACACACACACACACACACACACACACACACACACACACACACACACACACACACCACTAATTGCAGAGGAGAGTTAGAGATGGTGAGTGACTATGAAAAAAGAGCATTTTCAGGACACAGTTGAGCAGTTATTTATATAAACTCATAGCAGTTGAGACAGAGCACACAAGACCTGAGCAAGTTCAAGCCAAATTCCTAATTTAGGAAGTGGTTAAGTGGGTATAAAGTCCTACCTAAAAAGCAATTGACAATTGACAGCTGCTGAGAGAGGAGACTTGGTTTTCTTCAATGCTATGTAGCCCTGGGTGGGTTGATCATGCTCCAATAGAAAGACACACTTCTAAGAGTATACAGGCAGAAAATCACAGTCAACAGCTTAAAAAAAAAAAACAACAAAAAACAAAGGACAGCAAGCTGGATAACTCATGAAGCTGAAGAGTTAGAGGAGAATTCATACGAAAAAGTCATTCCAATAAAAATTAAAATTCAAATGCAGTCAAGCAAGTGAAAGGAAGTTAGACAAAAATATTTTCAACTTACATAACAGACACTTTATGCTGGAGAGGATGTGGAGCTAGGGGAACTCTCCTCCACTGCTGGTGGGAATGCTGGGACTGTCTTACAGCGTTGTGGAGATTTGTGTCATCATCCTTTGTGAGCCTCCACTCTACTGATCCAATGCACACAAGCTACTGTAATATCCTGCCTGTTCTCTGGCCACTGTGATAGCTGGATTCAATTTCTGTAGCTCCAAGGGCCCTTCTGCTCAAATATTCTCTTCCTGGGTGAAATACCAATAAACAAATAAATAAGTAAGCCTTGTAATTGGGGGCAGGTGAGACTGTGATTTAGTGGGCCACTTCCCAAGTCTAAAGAGGAACAGGATCATTAACACCTGGCCAACTTGAAGTAAAAGAGGAAAAGAGGAAAGGATTTTTCATAAAACAAAATTAGGATCCTTGTAGCAAAAAAGACTGGTGATGAGTGCTGGTCAGGCAAAAGAACAGCCATAGACTCCCAGTGCTAGCACCTTTTCTGTGTGACTGCATACTATTTTATATGACTTTACTCAGATTTGATGACTTCAAGTAAGATACAAGAATGGTTTTGATGGATAAACTTAGGTTTTCTAATTAGTATTCTGTCATACACACACACACACACACATATACATATATAATTTTATAAAATGGAATAACTTTGATTACAGACTATCTTCTCTCACATTCATTTTTAGTCAGATGAACACATTTTCATTTGGTTCATTGAAAATAAATCATTTCTCTAGTAATTTGTTTTTTAGCTTTTTTATTATTTCATTTGGAGTCATATTCCTTATACCATTAAATTAATATTAAGGGGAAATTACTAAGTTCTGAAGCAAAAAAGATCGTGACTCAATAATGACTCATTTTAGTAGAGAATGATTTTCTCATAGTAGTAACTCTCTGCAGGACAAGGTGCCTTTCAGTCTAGTAAAAACACATGTATATCACTCTGGCCCTTGTGGTGGGATGAAATAGAGCTTGACAAGTAAGGAAGGATATCATGTGTGAAACTACTGCCTTTTTACAGAGCATAATAGGAAAGAAAAATTATTTTATAAAACTACATCAAATGATTTTTCTTTCACCAAGGGACCACCCCAAGAACTCAAATTCCAGCACCACTTGTTTTGATCATTCTTGGGTAGATTCAGCTTGGTGAGTGCTGTGGGTCTGAGTTGTCTATGACATCAAATGATGGTAATTACTTTTTAATTGGAATTTTCATGTTTCTTTGTGTGCTTTGCAATTTCAGATTGATTTTTAAAATATTATGTTATAGACATGGGTCTATTCAAAAGAGAATATAATTTTTATTTTTTTAATAAGTCATCTGAACAAGTTACGATTAGTCCCTATGTTCCAAGGGGCTTTTATGGTTCCTTACTCCACTTTTAACTCAAATCTTGAAGCAATCATGGTGTTGACCAATGGGCTTTACATTTGTTGTAGTCATAAGACAGCTTGAGTTGACTAGTGGATTCTTGCAGCACAGTTCCCAGAGTGTTGTTACAGTGTTTACAGTGTGGTCCCTATATATGAACTTTAGAGGTGATCCAAGGAATTCAGTTACAATTCATTGGGATTTCTACCTGTTTCCCTCAATACCTTTTCATTTCCTGTCTGATGCTGTCATTTCCTCCAGACAGTTCTTAAGTCTTCAAGGCACTTCCTGAAGATGTGTTTTTATTCAGGACCTGATAGCGAGAGAACAGGGAAAGGAAAAGCATGCTTCATGTTTTTGAGACCCAAGCTTTCCTCATTTGGAGGGATTTCCCCACTCTTATAGCTGTAGGTCCTACCTGGCCACTGCTGACCATAGTGCCACTGCTATCCTACCATTGTAGCCTTATGTACAATCTGTAAGGAGCCGGAGCAAATGAAAAACAAAATGAAACGAAACAAGTCAGGCCATTTTTCCCAGTCTTTTTAGACAGTGTTTTTAATAGTGTTTATTTTGTGGTTCCAATAAAGAGTATATTTCTCATGGAGTTCTATCTCCTGTGTTTTTTGAATTGCGGCTAGTTTTAGCTCATGTTAGATGGAAACCAAATAGACAGAAATGATTGGAAATTAGCCATTAACTTTTTCAAAATTTAAAATTTGGGATTTTAACATGTCCCCAGTACTTATGATTCTATATACTTTTGAAAACCCCATATTGCTGGGCCAGGCATTCTGCCCAGGATTTGAATATTTGAAAGGCCCTTTTCTGATAGAGTAGTGCATACTTGTTTATCTTCTTCAGATTCTAGACATCACCCTCTTCAATAATTTTAAATGTGCAGGGGTTGGAAGGAAACAAAAGGTGACTGCAGGGCAACATAGGCAAAGAACACAGTCCCTGACCAGAGAGCTACAGAAGGGAGCAACAAGATAAGTAAAAGATTGTGAGCAGACGTCTTAAGTTGACTCAGCCATGTTAAGTGTTTCATGTGTTCTGAGTAGTTGACTACAATGCCCAGCTGGTGAAATAGTGAATCTGAGAGTCATTTGAGTGATGAGTTTGGTACAATAGTTACTTTTTCTAATGAACTTATTTAGAGACAATCTACTGTTGGCCACAAATTCTTCAAGTCCAAAACAGTGAAAGAATATTTGTCATATGCGATTACACTATTCAAGATCCTATATGAATAATAGCATTTGTTATAAACAGAAAATATAAAAATGTCAACTAACATGAAAAGAATTAATGTTATTTATTAATAAATAAACTATAACTAAAAATAAGATATACTAAAAGTAAGCTGTGGCAATGACTAAAACAAAAAAATAAGGATAATATATGTGCCAATTTTCTGTCCTCAAATGTTGTCCAGAAATAACAAGATACTTTACTTAAATATGTTTCCCTTTTTGCCTTAAAAATGCTTCAGTAACTTCCACTCTGCTGTTGGATGAGTGAGATCTCGGCTTTATAATGTGTATGTGTGTATGCTATAGAATATTTCTGAGTCCTGACCCTCCACAGCTTGTTTTCTGTCAATATTCTGATTTAAAAACAGATACTGCAGCCGGGCGGTGGTGGCGCACGCCTTTAATCCCAGCACTCGGGAGGCAGAGCCAGGCGGATCTCTGTGAGTTCGAGGCCAGCCTGGGCTACCAAGTGAGTTCCAGGAAAGGCGCAAAGCTACACAGAGAAACCCTGTCTCGAAAAACCCAAAAAAAAAAAAAATAAAAAAATAAAAACAGATACTGCTGTGGGATAATGCTTTTGTACACTGGTTTAATAAAACATTTTGATTAGCCAGTGGCCAAGCAGGAAGTATAGGTGAGATAAACAGACAAGGAAAATTCTGGGAAGGGGAAGGCTGAGTCAGGAGACACCAGCCTGCTGTCCAGGGAACAGCATGTAACGACACACAAGTAAAGCCACAGAACACGTGGTAATATATAGATTAACAAAAATGGGCTGAGTTTAAATGTAAAAGCTAATGAATAGTAAGCCTGAGATAATGGCTGAGCAGTTTTAATTAATATAAGCTTCTATATGTTTATTTGGGTCTGAGTGGCTGCGGACCAGGTGGGACACAGGAAAACTTCAACAACAAGATATGGTCAATTTCCTCAGTAAAATTAGTTTCTTTTTGTATTTCTCAGTGTAAAGGCTTTTTCTTTTGGGGCCAACAACCAGCTCCTAAATCATGAAATGGAAATATTATTAGTTATGAATCCTCAGCCTTAGCTTAAGCTCATTTTTTGCTATCTCTTATAATAATTTAACCTGTTTCTCTTCATCTGTGTTTTGCCTCAGGACTTTTTACCTTTCTTTTCTTCTGTATATCACTGCTTCTCATGTCTGGCTGCCTGGTGGCTGCCTGGCTTCTCATCGCATGCAGGCTTGTCCCTCTCTTTCTCCCTTGTTCTCTCCTTCTTCTCTCTCAAGTTTAGATTTTTCCTTCTAATTATTCTCTTTAACACACTTTTACATATTAAACAAATGCAGCAAAACAAATGTAGCATACCTTTACACAGTTAAAGTAATATTCCACAGCATAAACAGATGTAACACATCTTTACACAGTTAAAGTAATATTTGAAAACATCTATGTGTGGTGGTTTGAAAGAAAATGGCCCCCAAAGGTAATGGCGCTATTAGGAGGTCAGACCTTGTTGAAGGAAATGTGTCACTGGGAGGATGGAGTTTGAGGTCTCTTTTGCTCAAGCTTTCTTCAGTGTGACAGCCAGTTGACTTCCTGTTGTCAGCAAGATTTAGGACTCTCAGCTCCAACACCATGTCTGCCTGCATGCCTCCATGCTCCCCACCATGATGATAATGGACTTAACCTCTGAACTATAAGTGAGCCACCCCAATTAATGTTTTCCTTATAAGAGTTTCCTTGGTCATGGTGATTCTTTGCAGTAATAAAATCTCTAACTAAGACACAATGCAACTCCAATGTGAAATAAACAGGAGAAAGAGATCTAAAAGACACACAAGGAAACCCAGAGACTCTTAGTATTGTACTCAACAAGTATTGAATGAAATTCAGTTTACTTACTCTCAATCATGTTCAATTATGTTCTGTTTATAATAGCCAGGAATTGGAAACAACCTAGATGTGCCTCAACAGAAGAATGAATAAAGAAAATGTGGTACATTTACACAATGGAGTAATATGAAGCTGTTTAAAAAATGACATTATGAAACGTGCACACAAATGGATAAAACTAGGGAAAAAAAATCATCCTGAGTGAGACAATTCAGAAGTGGAAAAATAAACGTGGTTTCCATTAATTTATATGTGGATTTTAGCCATTAAGTAAATTATAAGCAACCTACAATCCATAGACCCAAAGAAGTTAGGTATAGAGGGACTAGGGGACAAATGGATCTCCCTGAGAGGTGGAAATAGAATAGATGGGTAGGTATGAATGGGAGGATCAGGTGGAGAGCACGAGAGTAGATGGAGTAGAGGGAGGGGATTTTCTCAGAAACAGCTGGGATTGAGGGATATTTGAGAGGTGGTATTGAAACTTAGTGCAGTGGAAAATAAATGAAGGCAATCCTAAGGAAGTCTCCAAGTAATGAGGGAAGTGGAGTCTCAACTAGCTATCTCTTTTCACTAAATGAAGCTTCTAGTACCAGGACTGGGTTATATCCAATTAAATTGTTTGCCTGCAAAAGGAGTTCCATAAAAATCCACAAACAACCCAGACTATTGCCAAGACAAGAGGTTGCTCTCCACAAACTGACAGCAAGACCACATTCCTGAAGATAACACCCACACAACTCACTGAACATGGAAACATCAAGTTGGTGCCTACAGAGAACATTCACCCCCTATATTCTAGCATCTTTGGTACAGGAATTTACACTGCAGGATACCAAAAGAGAAACAAACACCGACCCAGCCACAAAACTTTTGATGGACAATCTGTCTTGGCTGCAAAATGAGCTAGGAAAATGGTGGCACAAAGCTTGTGGGAGTAGCTAACCAATGTCTGATTTGACTTAAGGGTCACTCTATGGGACAGAACCCATAACTGACATTGCTTGGATAACTAAAACCAGAGAAAAGACAGCCTGGAGATAGTGGGTAAGATCAAATGCTGATCTAAAAAAAAGAGAGGAACAAAAAATAACTCCTAATAATACCCTGCTATATTCATAGATCAGTGGCTTATTCAGCCATCATCACAGAGGCTTCCTCTTGCAGCAGATGAGAACAAATACAGAGAGCCACAGCCAGACATTATACAGAGAGTGGGAAACCTTTGAACACTCACCTCAAATGGGATGTCTCCAACAAATCTCTCCTCTCAAATCTCAGGGAATCCATTGGAAGAGGAGGTGTTCAGAATGTAAGAGTCAGATGGAGGATACCAATATAACAAGGCATTCTAAATCAATTGAACAAAGCTCATGTGAACTCACAGAGACTGAAGCATCATGTACCTGGCCAACACAGGTCTACTCCAGGTCTTCTATGTATATATTATAACTTTCAGTTTAAGATTTTTATGGGAATCCTGAGGGTGTGAAAGAGTGGGTCTCTGTTTCTTTGCCTTTTCTTGGTCTCTTTTCTTTGTGTTGGTTTATATTGTCCAACTTTGATGTGATGGTTTTTGTTTTATTTTTTAATATTTTATTTGGTTATGGTATGTTGTTATCTCTTAGAAGCCTGTTCTTTTCTTATGAGAGATAGAAAGGGAGTGGATGAGAATGGAGGGGGTGTGACGTGGGGAGCAACTGAGAGGGGTGGAGGAAGGGAGACTGTAATCAGAATACATTTAAAGAAGAAAAAAATTAAGTTTAAAAAAAAAGAAAAAAAATCCAGTTTCAACATTTTGTAAACTTCACAGTAGTAGCCCTATGTATTTTTACAATTGTCAACTTTATTGTTTTTTAAAGTTTATTATTATTTATTAGTATTATCATTACCATGTGATAAAGGGGCACATATATACATGCCACAGCACATGAGTAGAAGTCAGAAGGGAACTTTGTGGACTGCTTCTCTCCCTCCCCCTTACAGGTAACAGACAGGAACTCAGGTTGTAAGGTTTGCACTATTTAGTGGCAAGGACTTTTATCCTCTGAGCCATCTCAGCTCCTCATAGTGTCAGAAACATTTGATGTAACTTGTAATTAAGTTGTTTACTTCACTGAAACTATATAGAAATTAATATCCTTGAACAATTTTGATAGTTTCTTTAAAAAATAGTATATTTTTACTTAAAAGCTAATGGAAGAGTTACAAAAATAACAACAAAAGTGACAGAAGCCTCCCAGCCCGTTTTCGTGCCATAGAAGTTTTATCTCCATTCATCGGCAAGCATCTCACTTCAAGTTCTTGTTCTTCAACCAGCCAGACCTGGTCGGAAGACTGAGCACACAGCAGTTTCTTCACAAACATATCCCAGCTGCTGCTAGGATACCGATTTCCTACTGTCTCCCTTGCCTTTTCTCATCCAAAAGATTAATCGAGTATCAGACAAACTGCCAGATGTCTCAAGCTGCAGCCCTGGTAAGCACATTGCAGTGGGAGAAACAGATGGAGGTGTCCGCGGCTCACCGCACTTGCTGCTGCTGCACTCTTCGGTGTGCTTCTCCAAAGGTGGTCATCCGAAGCCCTGATGCTCCACCACAGCTGCTTCAGAAGCTGGGCTTTCTCTGGAGCCCTTCCTCTTTGTGGATGGATTTGAAAACATTTAGGTCCCACTGCACTAGTGGCTTCTGGGTTTTTGTTTTGTTTTGTTTTACTTCAATGATCAGTCAATGGTAAAATAAAATGGGCTCTGAAGATAATGAATAAAAGTTAACGGGAAACAAAGACATTTTCCCCTGAAGCCATGTTAGCATTTGTCTAAGTATCAACAAGAGAACTCACTCACTATTTAGGATGCCAGCTGAGGCAAAACCCAAGACATGGAAGTGATTTTAATAATAATTACATTCTAAAATTTAAACCTACAAGAAACATCGTTTTGAGAGTAAACATTGTATATATACTGAATTCTTTTAAGATGTTCTTTTCTATGACATGGAACCACAGAGTTAGTATATGTGAGAAGGAAAGAAAACAATACGTGTAAATTTTGTATTCCTAGACAGGAGACCACAGCCAGCCAACCAAAAGCATAATTAAAAGAGTAACACACAAGACTGCTGCTATGGCTCAGTAGGTGCTTACTGCTAAGCCTAATGGCATGAGTTCAATACTCAGAACAGACAAGGTAGGAAAGACCTGATTTCCTGATTTCCACACATTGTTCTCTAATCCCTATACATACACTATGACTTCCATGTAAAAATATATTTTAAGAATTAGAAAAGAGTATATTATCAGTCAAGAACATGTCTGAGTCAAGATAGTATACTGAATTTGGGGTTATAATGTGTTTTAAACATAGAAACTTAACAACTCATTGGTAGATAATTGGGGAGGGGAGGATTGAGTTGAATCAGTTATAATACAACTGCTTAGTAGATTTATTTCCTAGCATATATGAAATACAATAAATGCAATAAATGTAAGGAGACAAACTATGTGTTAGTTAACCAATAAGTACTGAATAACTAAGCACATCTTTAAAATATGAGTTGGTGTGATAGTGCATGTCTGTGGGCAGAGCCCTCAAGAGGTTGATTGGGAAGCTTACTGGAGCCCACAAATTAGAGATGACCTTGGGTAATAGTGTAACCCCCATTTCAAAACAAAAATTAAAAAAAAGTAATTACTGATGGGAAATTAGAAGGAGAGGCTGTGAAAGCGTCTTTAAATGTTAATGATTAACATTCTGATTTGGAAGTGAAGTCATGCTTGCTGCTTGCCTGTATCTGGGAATACAAGATAAGCAAATACCTATTTACTCTGATAGAGAACCAAGGGCAGACCAAAAGAACCATCTCAACCAAACAGCATGGTGAATTGATGATGTTAATGGAGGTCCATATAGGAACATGGATGCAGGTTTACTTCCAGAAACATGGGTGACCATCAGGCAGCTATAGTACCCAAAAGCTCACATGTTGATTGAAAGTGACTCACAAAAAATTCATCCCTGAACAACACGCAGGCAGTTCCATTAAGAATCTCCTTCACCTAGCAGTTATACACTGCCTACATCATCTTCTGACTCTCCTAAGTTTCATGAGTGCCTGAACTTCTCAAGTTCCATGTCAGTATTATGTTTTGTGAATTAGATGAGTTTCCTTCTCCTCTACAACAGGGAGTGTCTTTATTTTTTCCCTTTTCAGTCATGTGTGTTGATCCTTGGAGGAAATAGATGTCTGGTTATATTCTTCCATCTGTGACTGAGTATTGGACCACAGCACCTCAGCAACACTCATTTTATTCTTGGTAGATTGATTAGTTATAAGTCTCTACAATAGCCACTGCCCGGTACAAAAAGAAAGTTTCCTATCACAGGAAAGGACAATAGCAACAATAATTTTGTATGTAAGCATAGATGTTCAGTATGCTCTTTTATAGGCACATCACATCCCTGAAACAGAGCACTAAGAGTGGGTTCCACACAAAAGGATATCATTTCCAGGTTTTTACCCTAGTCTTCCATACCAGTCATGATTTTTCTACTGTGGAACAACCCTGAACCCCAATCACAAAGCAATTAATTAAAGCCCAAATTATTATGACACGGTCGAGGCCTGTGAGAGCATACAGCAGGTTATAACTGGTGTTCATATGTCAACCCACCAAATGAATGACTCTATGATGGGACGCCCATGAGGTTACTGACTATAAATGACCAGTTTCTCCTTGTCTGTGTTCCTTTCAGGTGCCTTTCTTCCCTAAGAACTGCATTCCTTAAGAATGGCTATGGTATCTCCCCATTTACCATGCATTTCCATGTAATGTGTACATTATATCTAAGTCTTAGGGGCACATGTAATTGTGGATGGTCAAGAAGATGGTTTCTTACTTAACTGCACAATTTTGATGAACAGCAACATACTAAAATTCCATATGGACATGGTCTATTCCATGTGGACTGTAGACACTTAAAGGTCTTGTTCTCCATCCTTAGCCACTGACAAGGCAAACTTGACTAGACAAAGTGTCCTTGTGGAACTTTCACAGAGCGGAATTGCAGGTGCTTGCCCTTGTTAGATCAAAACTCTTCAGAAGAATTACAGCGAACTCAAAGTGATAATGTAGGTGTCTGGCCTTGGTATATCTTAGTTCTTCAAGACATCAATAGCACCTGTGTTGCCCTAAATTTCCTCCACCTGCATCTCCCCACTCTTATTCAAAAAAACAATTAACCCTTTGCATATATTTCTCCACCAGTTTTTAATGCAATAGATGATGTTTAGATCCTGAGATTCAGGTGTTTAACAGAAAAAGGCCTGTTAACTGAATAACGATGTCCAGATATTGTTAATCACATAAAATAGTACACGTATTCTTTGCCTTTTCCTTAAATCTCTTACTGGTTCAGTTTCTTCCCTGGTATTCTTGTAGCTATCCCCTTAAGAGATGAGCCAGTACTTTTACAAACTGCAGGTGTGGTCAGACACCAATTAATCTGACCAAGTCTTTCCCAAGTGTGACACTTATTAGAATACTTGTCCCTGAGAGTTTACTTGTAAATTTTACCAGCAAGTTGCTAATGAATGGATATATACATATATATGTATAGAGAAATATAGATAGATAGATGATAGATAGATGATAGATAGATAGATAGATAGATAGATAGATAGATAGATAGATAGATAGATAGATAGATAGATAGATGATAGATAGATACACACTTGAGAATTTGTAATGAGTAGTAGAATAGAGATATAGTATAATAAAGATATAGAATAAAGAAGTAGAGAAGAATAAATATGGAAGAAACAAAGAACACAACAATAAAGAGCATGCAGAATGAAGAGCATTGGCCCATGTGTGTGAAGTTACTATAGAAATCTTTAATTTTTCCTTTGCTCCTGGGAAGCATTTCTTGGGAGACCTTGGGTAGGGGCTGAGGGCTGGTACCTCACTCCTACAGCTGCTATTGAACCAGTGTTCACATCTTGCCTGTCATGTTGGTCCTGTATCAGAGTCTGTGACTTAATGCATTTATCTAATTATTCTTTATGAATAAAAACCTGGGAGTTGGGAGTTGAATATTGGGGTAAGAATCTGAATGATTAGAGAAATAGTGGAGAAGCAGCCAGTGACCTCCTCCCTCTGTCATTCCTCCATCCAAAAGGGCTGAGATCCTCTCTAAGCCCTGCCTTACTACCTTCTGTCTCTCCATCTGTCATCAGTCCTACAAAACCTCTATGGTTAATTTTGGTCAGCTTGTAGCTAGCTCTACCTTCTAATTCAAAGCAAATTTTGTTGTCAGAATGAGATCAAAATATCACACAATACTTCTCCCTTTTGTCTAAATAAAATTTCTATACTATATCTCCCCTTTTTCCTTCAGAATGAGATACTTGAATCTCAGCAATGCCAAGTGTCATGGAGCTGCTACTTGACAAAGATCACAACGGTACAATGACTTAAACTGACCCCTCATTGCCCTTGGTGAAATTTGCTGCACAACCCTTGCCTATGTCTTTGACATGTTTAATGTTTGAATTCATTGTTATTAAGGGCCCCATACCAAAGGCTGGGACTGGGACAATGTAACAATTCTTATGAAAGCTGATGTTAAGAATAAAACTTATGGTGAATCCTTGGGAGAATTAGCTATGCAAGAAATCGAGTCTTCTACTGAAGTGGTATTAATAAGCAGGAGACACAGGATCTGAAACAAATCATTTAAGGAGAAAAATATAGAGAAATTTTAAAAGCTGATAAGTTATGATTGAATCATTAGGTTTTCATCCCTCGTCCAGAAACACGGAACTAGTTTGGACAAGGAAAAGATTTTTTATTGTAAAATTCATGACAAGCCTTGGTACCTTCCTGAAGGTAAAGTAAACAGCCTTAGGACTCTTGATGTTGATTTACTCTTTGCAGGACTGTAATAAAGATAGAGACCATATTGAAACAAAAGTTTATGACAGAGACACAAAGAGAAACATTCTGGCTTGAATGAACTGCCTGAGTAGACTTGTCAGATCACAACTTCTCTGACTGTAGAAATAACAGAGAACAGAACACAGTATTTCAGAAGTCAAGGGAAATGATGATGGTCTGTGTCAGAAGGAGAAGAAATAATTTAAACAAGGGAACAAGGAATTAGACTTCTGTAGAAAGATCAAATATTCCTTATAGTAGATTAATAGACTCACAGGTAGTAGTAAATAACTTCTGATCTATTAACTTAGCCAAACTTAAATAGAAACATCCTGTCTAGTTTTTCTGTAACCACAGGCTTTATGACACCAATGTTAAGGAAAAGGATATTGAGTTAAAAGAATTGATTTTATCACAATGCTAGATTTTATTTCTTATGAAATTTGCTGTTTGCTCGTTTTGTTTCTTTTTCTTTGGTATGCTCATATAATTACAGAAGACTTGAGAAAATGGAATGATTCAAGTCTGTGAGGAAGTGATTTTGTGTATAAATAAAGCCTGTGAGAGATACAGGTTGTCAGAGTAGGACAAGCCATACTGAGATGTGCTTCCTCTCTGTCCATCTCTCCTAAAAAAAAAAAAAAAAAAAAAAAAAAAAAAAAAAAAAAAAAAAAAAAAAAACCTCAGAAGTGTCCCATGTCTGATTGCTCCATTGCCATTCTTGCATCCATCCATGCACCCTCAAACCCTGCCCTCATCTGGAGTTGGAATCTGGCAACAGCTAAAAATACCTAGAAAGGTTTTGCTTCTAATTTCTGTTTTGGTTATTGCTGCTTGGATAAAGTTGCTTGCTTCAGATATTTCTTCCCAGGGGGTAGTTAATAGAAAACAAAAAGGGGATGAACCTTATGAATCATTTATTTATCAGCTCACTGATGCTGTGACCAAAATCATACCTCAAGAACAGGATGCAGAAATACTTATTAAGCAATTGGCCTACAAGAATGTCAATAATGCCTGTAAGACATTGTTAGCATATATTAGAAGACTGGAAAGTATTTCAGAGTATCTAAACGCTTGTGTTTATTTCACTCCCTCTTTTGCTCAGGACATAGCTATTGCTGCTGCCCTCCAATGTAAAACAACTCCTCAATTCTTCAGAGCTGGCCCCACTTCCCGACCAGGAAATTGGAGAGCTTATTTTTCCCGTGGCCAGAAATGACGTGTAAGGCAATAATGTCCTAATAAAAATCAAGGAGAACCTGTTTGGTCTTTCCTTGTTAATACAGGGCCTGGAGGAATTATAAACCTCCCAGCTTCTCTCTGTTCTCAGTGCCAGAAGGAATTTCATTGGCAGAAAGTTTGTAGATCTAGATTTCATAAAAATGGGACCCTCCCACATCTGCCACTTTGGAGCCCTATGACAACAGGAGAGCAATTTAACAAAGCCTTCTATTTTCCCCTTGGGAAACTTCCAGAGGGGCTTGCCTCAGGCTCCTCAAACAATGGGGGCAACAGTGATCAATCCCTTCTTGCCCCAGTGGGATACCAGACCATCCAACAGGTATTCCAAGTTAACTCAGGGAGTACAGGACTGGATCTCAGTTCCACCACCTCAATCATATTAACTTCTGTACTCCTAATGTAACTATTCCTATAGGAGTTTGTGGACCTCTAATACATTGTCAAGTGGGAGTAGTTTTAAGTTGAAGTTCTGGCTCTCAAGAAACCTCATCTGCATTCCCACCCTGGCTTTAAGCACCCTGTGCTTCTAGGGTCACTTGTCAGCAGCCAGTACCAACTTGGGGACAGCTAAGGTCGTTCAGAAATCATGCTGAAAGTTTGCTTGAAGCTCCTGGTGCTGCAGTGCACATGAGAAAGCATGCTTCTTGCAATGGTATCTCTAATTACAATCAAGGTCCTGATACTCTCCCTTCCTGGCTGTGATGCAGCAGCCTATTGGACTTATTTAACAGATCCTCCTATTTTTCACCTTACAATTTGGGACTTTGCTTCTGTTAAAGTTACAACTAATGCTCTGGAGTTTTTGGGAGGAGAGCGTAACAACTCTGCTGTTTCAGGAATGTGATAATATTACATATGAAGGTGTTTCTAATTCATTGCCTATTTATCTTTACACTGATTCTGATTCCTCAGTTACTGGTTGTTTTACACTTGCCCAGAAGACTTTGGTTGCTGATTCCCCTGGTGCACTAACTATTACTTCTGATAATAAACATATACATTATAGAAATCTTTAGGTTCTAAAAAATATGTTCCTTGCCTTCTGGACAATAAATATGAGACTACTTCTTTGCCATTGTCTTCTGGGTATCCTGCTTGTCCTAATCCTTCCTCACTGAACAGAGCATGGACACCTATTTTCTCTAGAGAAACTTTTCTTAAATGATTTTCTTGTGGTTTTGCTAGTAATTCTGTACATTATTAGCTATTTAATGTTTCTTTTACTATTACTGATTGGCCAGTTAGTGATCCTAGCTTTGATTATAAGATGTGTTTTGAACCTATCAAACTAAAGTCTCCTTATGACTATCCTTATTTTCTCAAACTTTGAATGTTTGGTATACCCCTAGTTGGCCTACACTAATTTTTGTTTTCACCTCTCTCTGTAAATGTCCTTTACAAAAGGATTTATTTTACCTTTTTGCTGCTAGTCATAAAGTTTTGTTGTATCACTTTTGGGATGGATCTGGATTTATTACTAAATCTATCCATGCTTGTGTTGTAGCTCCCTTTACCATCCTTCATCAAGGACCTCAAGGTTCTCTTTCTATTTTTCACGACCGACATGGTTCCTTTAGACTTTCTTGCTTTGGTTGTGTAATTTCCAACTACATTACTGTTTCTTCTTCTCATGATATTTATGTTTTAATTAAGCAGCCACCATATGTACTTCAGCCTGTTAATATATTTCTATTACTTGATATAATGATCCTGGACTACAAGTCTTACATCAGATTTCCTCTGCTTTCTTAGGAACCTAAGTATTTTGTCACTGCTCTAATCTTAGGGATTACAGCTTTAATAGGTATTTTAGCTAGTTTTAAAATGTCTACAGATGCTTTGATTCAGCATGTTCATACTGCTGGCCATGTTGATCAACTTTTCAAAAATATTTCTGTAGTGCTTATGCTACTAGAACAAATTGATAAGGACCTTCAGGATTGTATCAACACTTTAGAGGAAGCTGTTCTCTTTATAGGAAATCAATTAAACAACGTTAAGATTAGACTTGGTGTGCAATGTCATTCTACTTTTAAATGCATTTGTGTGACCCTTCTTCCATATAATGATGCAGAACATGATTGGGGTCAAGTTCAAGCCCATTTACAAGTTATTTGGAATAATTCTGCTTTATTCATGGATATGGACTCTCTTCACCACAGAATCTCTGACATAGCTCAGACTCCTGTTGCTTCCTCCTCTGTGGAGACCATTGATTCTTTCTTGTTGGCGATATGTTCCTATGTAGGACTTACCAATTCATGGTTCCTTTTTATTAACTTGGGAATCAACATTTTTATAATTTTACTTTTTCTTTTCTTATTCCCAGTCATCATCAGACAACTAACCAAAAGTTTTTGGGCCTTGACAGTTAAATTCTATGCTTCACAACTTAGAAGAAAAGGGGGAGATGGTGATGTCAAGTGTCTTGCAGGGGCTACTTGACAAAGATCACAGTGGTACAATGACTTGAACTGACCCCTCATTGCCATTGGTGGAATTTGCTGCATAACTCTTGCCTATGTCTTTGACATGTTTAATGTTTGAATTCCTTGCTGTTAAAGGCCCCTCACCAAAGGCTGGGACAGGGACAATATAACAATTCTTACGAAAGTTAATGGTAAGAATAGAACTTATGGTGATTCCTTTGGAAGAATTAGCTATGCAAGAAATTGAGTCTTCAATGGAACTTATTCCTTAGGTGGAATTAATAAGCATGAGGCATAGGATCTGGAACAAATCATTTAAGAAGAAAATCTTATTGAAATTTTAGAAGCTGATACAATATAACTGAATCATTGGGTTTCCATCCATTGTCCAGAAACACGGAACTAGTTTGGACAAGGAAAAGATTTTTTATTATAAAATTAATGACAAGCCTTGGTACCTTCCTGAAGGTAAACAGTTTTAGGAATCTTGATGTTTTATTACTCTTTGTAGGATTGTAATAAAGATAGAGACCACGTTGGAACAAAAATTTATGACAGGGACACAAAGAGAAACATTCTGGCTCAGTGAACTCCCTGGCTTGCTGAGCAGACTTATCTGATCAGAATAATAGACTTATCTGATTGTAGACAGAATAAAGAGCAGAACACGGAATTTCAGAAGTCAAGGGAAATGGTGGTGGTATGTCAGAAAGAAAATAAAGAATTTACACAAGGGACCAAGGAATTAGATTTCTGTAGAAAGATCAAATATTCCTTATAATAGATTAATAGACTCACAGGTAGTAGTAAATAACTTCTGATCTATTAACTTAGCCAAACTTAAATAGAGACATCCTGTCTAGCTTTCTGTAACTGCAAAGCTTTATGACAACAATATTAAGGAAAAGGATATTGAGTTAAAAGAATTAATGTTAGAAATTTATTTCTTATGAACCCTGCTGTTTGCTCATTTTGTTTCTTTTATTTCAATATGATTTTGTAATTATGAAAGATTTAGAAAATGCAGTGATTCAAGTCTGTGAAGAAATGATTTTGTGTTTAAATAAAGCCTGTTGCCAGAGTTAGAAAAAGCTATACTGAGATGTGCTTCCTCTCTGTCCATCTCTCCTAAAATGAAACTAAGAAGTGTCCCATGTCAGATTTCTCTGTCACCACTCTTGCATCCACCAATCTTCAGACCCTGCCCTCAACCAGAGAAGGACTCTGGCAGAATCTCACTCCTTTGTTTAGCTTTTTACCTGACCATGATCAATAACAACTTGCAACCATCCCTCAAAATAATGGCAAACATCCATAACCCATCAAATGACCAGAAACCATCACCCCATCTCTTGGGAATGTGAGTGTTGTTTTCTCTAGACTGATTCCTGTGGTCTGGAGACTTCTGGAATAAGCCAACCTACATATTTTTCAAAGTGTTTTGACTTCAAAATAGAAGTCAAAAGGTGTGTTGTTTTGGAAAAGAGGTTATGCTTTTGTTCTCACAGAAAACTGTCACGAGCTTTTGCAGGCTGTGATGCAAACCCAGCAGATAGCAATTGATAACTGAAATATTAACCCACCAGATAAGTACTTATCTGATGGAGGAGATCCTTGTTCAAGCAAGGCTTATGGGATCACTGACTCTGAAAACTGTTGCTCCTGTCTGTAGTTTCACATATGCAAAAATAGCTATGGTATCTCCCCAAGATCTGCAGTGTAATGGGTAATCTCGTATGATATGTATGTGTAATCTCATGATTATATCTCAACCTTACGGACACATATATCTGTGGATAGACAGGAAGATGACTTCTCACTAAGCTGTAAAATTTTAATATATATTAATATACTAGAGTATGCTTCATAACTAGATCTATTGTTCCACAAAGACTGTAAGACATTTAGGCTCTGGATTTTTTCCCATTTTTCTTTATTAAGAAATTTTCTACTCACTCTACTTACCACCCACAGATCCCACCTCCTCCCTCTTCCTATCTCCCAGCTCGTGCTCCCAAGCCACCTCATATCCCCACATCTGCCAAATCAAGGTCTCCCATGGGGAGTCAGCAGAGCCTGGGACACTGAGCCTAGGCAGGTCCAAGCACCTTCCCACTGTACCAAGGCTGTGCAAGGTGCCACACCACAGGCACCAGATTATCAAAAGCCTGTCCATGCACCAGGGACAGATCCCAAGCCCCCTGCCTGGGTGCTCCCCAAACAGTTCAATAGGCTCTGCTTTTTAATCACTAACTCAGACTGATATGAGAAAGTTTTCAGCTACAAAGACAACCTTTTACACATTTATCTAAGACCTTAGAATAAATTCAAAAATAGACTAAATTTCCCTGGAGATGATTTGCTCAAGTACGAACTCCCAAGTATCTGTTGTACCCATGTCAGGCTGATAATATTGAGACATGGATCTGTCTCTGATTGTTTATTTAAGAAATGCTTTGTGACCCAGAAAATGTACCTCATATTTGTCCAGAGTTTGCCTGTGAAGGGGGGCTAGGAAGAGCTGTGTAGAGCGGCTGTCAAAAGAACTGAGCAAAGTGTCTGTATGTGTTTTGAAAGAGCTGTGTATAGAGACATCTGGATAGAAGAGAGACACAGCAGTAACTGTGTAAAAATGTGTGCAAGAATGCAGCTGTAAGAGGAATGTAATTATGTGGAGACAGAGAGATTTTTAGAGAGAATTAGAAGTTGAGAGAAGGAATTAGAAACTATTAGGAATTAGAACTATGGTAGAATTAGAGATGAAGAGAAGCTGTAGAATTAGAGCCGAAAAGAAGCTGTAGAATTAGAACTGAAGAAGCAATAAAGACCATGATGTGAATAGTTTGTGTCTGAATTTATTCCATTATTAGAAAACATCCCTCAGACATAAAAGTCCTGAATTAGGTTTGCTAGTGCTGTGTTTTTTTTCCCATGAGTCCTGTTTGTAGCCTTGGAGCAGGACTCATAGGCTACAGTAGAAAATGAAAGGCTGTGGATTCATTTGGGGTTGAAGAACATCAGCTTTGATTAGGGGAGACCCCCTGAAAATCCCAGATATAGTCATAAAAAATAAACCTAAGAATAACATATAGGACAGGTGTGTGGTGATATTGTGTCCCCCACTATATTGTGCACCCTAATAAACTTACCTAGTGTCAGAAAACAGAATAGCCACTAGACAGACATAGAGGCCAGAAAATGGTGGCACACACACCTTTAATCCTAGCATTCCAGATGCAGAGATCCATACAGATCTCTGTGAGTTCAAAGCCACACTGGAAACAGCTAGGCATGATGACACATGCTTTTAATCCCAGGAAGTGATGTCAGGAAGCAGAAAGGTATATAAGGCGTGAGGACCAGGAACTAGAGTATTTTTAAGCTTTTAGCTTTTAGCAGCAGTTCAGCTGAGATCCACATGGATGAGGACTCAGAGGCTTCCAGTTTGAGGAAACAAGTTAAGCTGAAGAATTGGCAAGGTGAGGTTGGATGTGGCTTCTTCTCTTTCTTTGATCTTTCAGTGTTCATCTCAATATCTGGCTCCATGTTTTTTATTTAAAAAGACCTTATAAGATTTGTGCTACACAGGAGACATATATTTTACCTGCTCAAACATAAAACAAACCATCATCTTTGCCTGGCTTGTGTACAAAGCACAGTTCACAGGTGTATTAATGCAGATATGCATGTTATCTTTGAAAGTTTATGAGTTTTCAGAATAAGGAGACCATACAACAGTGAAAATAGGTGGCCCAAATGATTCAGCATCTTAGAGTGCCTCTTTTGCAGTTTTCTCAGAGTTCTACCTTCTAAACAGCTTTTAAGGCTGCTGGCTGAGATGATCCAGCCTCATAGAAAACTCCAGCCAGGACCTGACCAGTATCCTTATTTTCTCAAAGTCCCCACAAAATGACAGAGACCAGACAACAGGAAGAAGTCTAGAGAAAATAACACATTCCCAAGAGATGGAGTGGAATTTTTGGGTCATTCAATGGGTTATGAATATTTGTCATCATTTCAGGAGGTTGGTTGCAAGTTGTTATTGGTCATGGTCCAAAAAAAGCTAAACAAAGAAGTTAGATTCAAGGATCTCTTCCTGAAGGAAAAAAAGGGGGATATAGTATAGAAATGATGTGATAAAAGGGTAGATTATTGAATCTACTTTATTTGTATAGATTTATTTGTATGGATTTTGGTTTATTGATACAAATGTAAAGCTATTTTTGTTATACCATATGTATGTTTCTACTCTTGTTTAGGGTATTTTGCATATGCAGTTCATTTAAAAATGTAATGTATAATTAAGAAATACAGATTAGTTACACACACACACATATAGTCATCTATAATAATCAAACTTATAGTCATATTAGGTATGTTTTCAAGGTAAATATATATAGATATATATAGAGATAGATAGATAGATAGATAGATAGATAGATAGATAGATAGATAGATAGATAGATAGATGGGTATAGATAAATAGATGGTCTTCAAACACAAAGACCTCTAGACTATGGAATTAAAAATGTTTAATAACCTAAGAGTTTTAATAACAGTGAGATATATCTGCTCCTGACAGCACCAATCTACTGCAGAGAAGATAACAGGCATTGAAGAACCTCTGTATGAAGTTTACGTTGGCAGAGTTTTCCTTCCTGACTGCCTGTTTCCCAATAACTGACACAGAGGCTTAACATTACCCAGAAATGTTCTGCCAATAGCTCAGGCTTTTTACTAGCTAACTCTTATACTTAAATTAGCCCATATTTCTTATCTATGCTTCACTACATGAATCATGGTTTGTTACCTCGTTTTCAATATGTCCTGCTTGTTAAAGCACTAGCTGATATCTCCTCTGACTCTGCCCTTCCTCCTCCCAGAGTCTAAAGTGTTTAGCTGTCCTATCTATACTTCCTTCCTGGCTACTGTCCTGTCAGCTTTTGATTAACTAATGAGAGTAAAACATATTCACAGTGTACAGAAGTATTATTCCACAGTAAGTTTATTTTCTTTGTGGCAAATCTAGCCATTTGGGCAAGAAAGTGCCTTTGCCTCAACTGCTGACAGTATGCTGTCCAAATTGGACAAATAGAACACACAAAAGAGCAACTGCCAAACTTTGCCAAGACAAGGTAGGACAGTCCTTCAAAAGTCTCTGAGTCTCAGAAATGTCTGTCAGATATAATAGGGTCTGTGGGCCAAAGATGGATGCCCCAATATTGCAGAGGAACTATGGGTGAAGGTCCAGGGAGCCAGATGTCCCTGTTGTTAGTTAATATAATATCATTATGGTGTCTTTGATGGAATTAAAAACTAAAAAGTTAGACACCATTTTCTTTATTTATGATAAAAAGTAATTAATATGGCATTTAAATAACTTAGAATTCTGCTGACATGAGACACAATTGCTCCTGGCAGCACCAATTTGATCCCGAGAGAATGTTGGGCTTCAAAGACATTTCCATTTGGAAGTTTGTCTTCTTCTTGGCACAAAATGGCCTACTGGGCAAAGAACTGTCCTTGCCTCGAATGCTGATAGTGCAAATGCTATCCTTTCTGGACAAGCAGGACACAAGGAAAAGTGACTACTGAACTCTGCCAAGACAGGGTAAGATGGTGTTTCAGAATTCCTGCTTCTGAAAAATGGTCTGTCAGATACTCTAAGCTTATAGCCAATTTGAATGCACCAACAATGCTGAGATACATTAGCTGACTGTCCAGAGTGTCAGCTGTTTCTGTCTACTCTTGCAAGACTCCCAAAAGTTGCTTGCATCCTTCTCCTATTTCTCAGGTATTATTATATTCCTTCTCACGTCTTTGATGGGATTAAAGACTTAACAGTTACAGTTATAATCTTCTATGTTAGCTAGAACATATTATTAATATTAGATTCAGGTTCTTCAGGATAGAGTACATTTTGAAATGATCTCTGAAACATGCCATTTACCCATGTTCCAGACTTCTCTGGATTTTAGTTTGTGTCTCTTGTTTGATATTGTTTGTGTTGGTTGTAGTTTCATCTTGTCTAGGTCATTATCCCTTATTCCTCCTGAACAATATTTGATGATCATTCCTATTGTACATAGTTTTATATTAGGTTAGAACTTTCTTTTTTTTTTTTTTTTTTGGTTTTTCGAGACAGGGTTTCTCTGCGTAGCTTTGCGCCTTTCCTGGAGCTCACTTGGTAGCCCAGGCTGGCCTCGAACTCACAGAGATCCGCCTGGCTCTGCCTCCCGAGTGCTGGGATTAAAGGCGTGCGCCACCACCGCCCGGCAGGTTAGAACTTTCTTATTCAGACAAAAGGGGGTGATCTAGTGGGTAGCTGTTCCAGCTTTGTCCTGGAAGTACTACCCACATTGAGGCTTCTGGTAACTGTCATGCCTACAAGGCAGAGCTGAGAGAGGAGCCCTTAAGACACAAGATCCAGATGTGATGGCTCTCTTGGTTCCTGGATCCTGGACACTGGAGGTAGATCAAGCAGAGTTCTCCAGAGAACACTGCTGGACTGCACTACACCTTCATGTACTGCCAGGACCCTGTGACTTATCTCTTTACTTGTAAGTTGTTCCATGAAATAAACCTCCCTTTTAACTATGTGGAGTTGCCTTAATACTTCCACCAATACTTTAGACTCACAAAGACAAGATAAATAATAGAGAATTTTCTCTAAATTTGCCAAACACAAATGGACTGATTATTGTAACTGTAATTTTACTTGATAACTGTTTTGTTGTATATAGTTTTACTATATTAAATTTAAAATATTCCTTCTTAATTACACAAATGTTACATTATAATGTTATATAATAATAATTTTGTACACTGAAAAGATGTGTGGCTCTCATTGGTGTAATAAAGAGCTAAATGGTCAATATCTAGGCAGAAAGAAGTAAGGTGAGACTTGTAGATAGAGAGAGATCTTTCTGGAATGAAGGAGTGTGGAGTCACCAGGAGACATGGTGAGAAACAAGATAAACTTGCTTTGCAAAAAAAAAAAAGGTATTGAGCCATGTGGTAGTACATAGATAAAAAAAATATGGGTTAATTTAGGTTAGTAACAAGCTTAAGCTATTGGTTGATAATTTATACTTAATAAGTTTCCATGTAGTTTTTTGGGAGCTAGCTGGTGGGACAGAAAATTCTGTCTGTAGTAACTGAACAGGAATTTCAATGACAATGCTCCCTCAGTAATAAGCATAACACTTCCTTGCAATATGAAAAGCACTACCAGTGATACTGCTTCTAATTCAGTCCTAGCTGAAGTTTTTCATTTTCTGAAACCAAAGTTTATGGTATTCCATCAATCAAGAATTACCACCTAGTACCAGCACACAACCAATATCAGTGGCTGTTATTGTTATATTTTTGGCTAATATTAATATTGCTAATATATTACCTTTTGTTATTATGTGCCTGCCCTTTCATTATCAACTCATTTATTTTCAGTATTTCAAATAATATGTGTTCATAGGTGTGCTGGATTAATGTCAGGGTCTTCAATTCAATTCCATTGGTCAACATGTCGGGTTTTATGCCAGTACCAATCTATTTTTATTACTGTAGCTCTATAGTAGAGCTTGAGGTCAGGGATTGTAATGCCTTCAGAGGTTGTTTTATTATACAGGATTCTTTTGGCTATCCTGGGTTTTTTGTTTTCCCATATGAAGTTGAGTATTGTTCTTTCCAGGTCTGTGAAGAGTTGTGTTGGTATTTTGATGGGGATTGCATTGAATCTGTAGATTGCTTTTGGTAAAATTTCCATTTTTACTATGTTGGTCCTGCCTATCCATAAGCATGGGAGATCTTTCCATTTTCTGACATCTTCTTCAATTTGTTTTTTCAGGAATTTAAAGTTCTTCTTGAGAGGTTCTGAAAAATCCATTAATACCAACAGAATAGCATACAATTCTGATTTTTGAACTGAATTATAAGGACTTTGAACCACTTTACTTAAATTTTTGGATTTGTAACCTGCCTTTCCTTGTTTGTTGGCATCTGTATAAAATGTACAAACTCCAGATATGGGTTTTTCTTGTACAATTCAAGGCAAGATCCATTCAGCTCTCTTTATAAGATCAATTCTATCACTTTTGGGATATTTGCTGCTAATTTTCCCCAAAAAATTACTGCAAGCTTTTTGCCAAGGTTCACTTTCTATCCATAATTTTTCAATGTCCTCCTTAGTTAAAGGTACAACAATGTATGCTGGGTTTATTCCTGCTAATTGATGAAGTCTCAATTTTCCTTTCCAAATCAAGTCAGAGATTTTTTCCACATAAGTTTTTATTTTTTTTATTTGGGTTATTTGGTAAAAATATCCATTCTAATATAATATCTTCCCTCTGCATTAATATTTCTGTAGGATAATGCCTAAAAGGTAAAATAACCAAAATGCAATCCAGATTTGGATCAATACGATCCACGTGCCCTTCATGTGCTTTCTTTTCTACCAAGGCCAATTCTTTCTCAGCTTCAGGTGATAATTCTCATGGACTATTTAAGTCCTTGTCACCTTCTAAGGTTTTGAACAAATTATTCAGTTCATCATTTTTTACCTCAACAATAGTTCTTAGATGAGAAATGTCTCCAAATAATCTTTGAAAGTCATTAAGAGTCTGTAGTTTATCTCTCCTAATTTGCACCTTTTGGGGTCTAATTTTTGTAGCTCTATTTTATATCCTAAATAATTAATAGAATCTCCTCTTTGTATCTTTTCAGGAGCAATTTGTAATCCCCAGAAATGCAAAATTTTCTTTACTGCTTTAAACATTCTTTCTAAAGTATCTGCATTTGAGTCAGCTAGTAAAATATCATCCATATAATGGTAAATTATAGATTTAGGAAATTTTTTACATACCACTCCCAATGGCTGTTGTACAAAATATCGGCACAGAGTTGGGCTATTCAACATTCCCTATGGGAGGACTCTCCATTGAAATCTTTTAACCAGTTGAGAATAATTATAAGTAGGCACTGTGAAAGCAAATCTTTCTCTGTTTTTTTCTTGTAAGGGTATTGAAAAGAAACAGTCTTTTAAATCAATAACTATGAGAGGCCATCCTTTTGGTAACAGAGTAGGCAAAGGAATTGCAGATTGTAGAGAGCCCATTGGCTGAATTACTTTGTTAATTGCTCTAAGATCTGTTATCATTCTCCATTTACCAGATTTCTTTTTAATAACAAATACAGGAGAATTCCAAGGACTGGTTGATTCTTTAATATGCTGAACATTTAACTGTTCTACCAGCTCTTCTAAAGCCTGGAGTTTCTCTGTTGTTAAAGGCCATTGCTGAAACCATACAGGCTTGTCTGTTGACCATTTTAAAGGTAGAGCTGTTGGTGTTTTTGGATGATTATCAGTTGTTGTGCCCTGTTCTTGTATAACATGGATGGCTGGTGACCACTCATTAGAATAATATCTTCTAATTTTTCTCTCAGAAACATGTACTAGTTTATGATTTGTTTCTGAGATTGGATGGATGTTAATCTGAGTATTCCATTGTTGCAACAAGTCTCAACCTCACAGGTTCATAGCTATGTTAGCCACATATGGTTTTAATTTTCCTCTCTGTCCTTCTTGACCTCTACATTTGAGCCATATTGCACTCTGTTTCACTCGAGATAATGTCGCAATTCCTAACAGTTGAACATTTACCTCCTGAAGAGGCCAAGTTGGATGGCAAAATTCTGGTGCAATTATGGTAATGTCCACACCTGTATGTACCAGACCAGACAACAAAACACCATTTATTTTTATTATTAATCTTGGTCTTTGTTCATTAATAGAAGTTTGCCAAATTTTTTTCTTTATGTTTTTTCCTGAATTTCCTATTCACTCTGTTTCATCATCCCAACCAGCATGATTTATTTATTCCAATAGGCATTTGATTATTTAGTTGCTTTGAGTAGGGGTTTTTTCTACAACTGCAGGAAAGGTTTGAACAGGATTTACTGTGGGGGCCTGCCTGAGGGCCCTCTGGGAGTTTTCCAAGGTCCGAGGCAAAGGATTACCCTGTCTGTTCCTTGTTGATCTACATTTGTTGGTCCAGTGTTTTCCTTTACCACACCTTCTGCATACTCCAGAAGGAAGGGGCATTCTGCTGCCAGTGTTCCTTGAAGAAACATTGTTTCTAGGAATGACCTGTTTACAGTCCCTTTTCAAATGTCCTTGCTTTCCACATCCAAAACATCTAACATTTCTCAAACCTTTTGAAATTGCTTTTCCTACCTACATATCATCATGGTCATGAGCCCCAATACTAACCATGTCTCTATTCCAATCTTCCAAGGGTGCAGATCTTGCCTTTAACGGCCTGATTATTCTTTTGCATGCTGCATTTGCGTTATCAAAGGCCAAAGATTCAATTATTATCTGACTAGCCTCTGAATTCGGGACCATTATCTGTACTGCTGAAATCAATCTTTGTAAGAAATCTGTGAAAGATTCTTTTGGGCCCTGTATAACCTTTGTAAATGACTCAGTTTTTTTTCTTGGTTCCTCAACTCTGTCCCATGCATTCAAGGCTGCCGTTCGACATAGAATTGGGGTTTGGACATCATATAAACATTGTGTTTATATTTAAGCATATTGGCCTTCTCCAATAAGCTGATCCTGGCAGACTTGTATTCCTTTATCCCTCCATTGTTTTTCTATATTTTTAGTCTCCTCCTTGAACCATATTTTCATTGTAAACTTTGTCCAGGTTCAAGAACAGCCTGTGCCAGCTCCCGCCAGTCCTGTGGTAAAATCCTATTATAAGGTGACCAGAAGTTTAACATTTGCTTTACATATGGGGAATGCATGCCATAAGATGCTATTGCCTCCTTAAATCTTCGTAAGTCTAACATTTCAATTAGAATCCAAGTATTTTGTCCATTATTTCACCAGGTAGCTGCTGTACGGCTATTGCATAAATTAAGGGTGATTGTGTGAAAACAGGCTTTCTTTCTGTAACCTTAGGATCCAATTTTGAAACAACTTCACTGTTAATTTCTTCTGTCTGAATTTGAATTTCTCTATAATTCATTTTTACAGGTTTAACAGGTTTTCCTAAGACTGTTATCCTGGCACTTATATTGACTGTCTTTTTAAATAGTAAAATGAGGATAAGAAAAGTAATAAACTGCATAATTCAATCAATATTAATCTCCTCATATAGTTGTTCCATTGTCAGAGTGCCTAAAATTTCAAATAAAGCCCAATTTTCTTCCAATGTACATATAAAGCCCATTTTTTAATGTAGATAAAAAATTCTCGGCGGTTGCGCACGCCTTTAATCCCAGCACTCGGGAGGCAGAGCCAGGTGGATCTCTGTGAGTTCAAGGCCAGCCTGGGCTACCAAGTGAGTCCCAGAAAAGACACGCAAAGCTACACAGAGAAACCCTGTCTCAAAAAACCAAAAAAAAAAAAAAAAATTCTCTTTTAAATAGATATCTTAATTGACTTACCAAGTCTGCATAGAACAGTAGAAATCCGAGGGAATTTCACAACAGCCACCTGGTGTCGGAGGTGTGAATCCAGGGGCGGGGGGAGAACAAGAAAGTGTAGCCACAAGTTCTGACTAAAAGCTTAAATCCAGCCACATTTTTCCTGCTTGAGCTGAGTCAAGCCTGGGCTCCGGCTTCCTTAAGCCCCTACCACGTGCGTTGGCTTTACAGGCAGGGCCCTGTTCAGCAGGGCAGGCCTGGGTTGTTTGTAGCACCGGCTTTAAGTGAGTAGTTCCAGCTGCAGGTCAGTCAGACCTGGGCCCGAGCTAGGGAGCCAGGCTGCCCAGGCTGGAAACCGGACCTGCTGCCAAGCCAAGCCAAGCCAAGAGGTTTTTAATGGATTCTTGTCACACTGGGCACCAAATGTAGATGTAACCAACCGTCTTATTAAATAAGAAACACAGAACCAATGCAAAGAAGAAAGCCAAGAGGTCAGAGCTAAGAGCTAAAACCTTACCCTTCCTTCTGCAGTGGTCCTACCTCTCCGAAAAAGAGCTACTTCCTGTGTTAAAGTCTTTCTAAAGACTTTCGGTTCTGCCACATGACCAACCACATGACTGCCTTGTCACTGCCTGTCTGTACAGACCTCCAGGTCTTCTATGGTTGGTATTAAGATTAAAGGCATGTGTCTCCAATGCTGGCTGGATCCCTGAACATACAGAGATCTACCTAGCTCTGCCTACCAAGTGCTGGGATTAAAGGTGTGCGCCACCACTGCCCAGCTTTTCTATGGCTTGCTAATAGCTCTGACCCCTGGGCAACTTTATTTATTAACATACAAATAATATTTTAGTACAAAATAAAATATCATCATACTATACTAACTATAAACAGCCTGGTGTTATTATAGAATATTGTAATATACTGTTATTATATGTCAGCCAATGCAAAATCTGCAATTATGGTATTTTTGCCACTATTTTTTAGTTTTGTCTAATAATCACACTATTCGTGTGATCTAGTATTCATAGCTTCAGCATTATTTCATGTTTTTAAAAAGATTAAACTGTTCTATTTTTTAATTGCAAAAATTATAACTTGTTCTTTTATTCTTTTACCTTTTCTTAGAGTCTCTCTGCATAAAATATTTTATAATTTCCAACTATTGCATTGTGGATACAATTAATATTAATACCTATTTCTATTTTCAGATGTTGATTAATATTAGAAATTTAAGATCTCATAGACTAGGCTAACTTTAAATATTTTCAACTTTATTAAAATTAACATAATTTATTTTAAATTTTTAGATTTATTTGTTTTCTTTTCTGGCTATGAGTTTTTGCCAGCAAGAATGTGCCCTACCAGTGTGCCAGTTTTCCACTGATATAAGATGAGACTGAATCGCCTGAAACTGGAATTATAAACATTTTTGAGTCATCATGTGGGGCAGACTACTGGACCTGCATCCTGACAAGAGCAGCAAGTAATTGTAACCATGGAACCATATCTCCAGCCCCCAGACTGATATAATTTACATTAATGATGATATCAAATATATTTAAAGTAATGTATAATTGATTAAATATTTCTCATTGAGATTTATGTTCTTGTATTTATTACTTAGAAATTTTGCATTTTATATAGAAACATAACTGAGTAACACTGATTAATTAAATGTACATTTTATTTGTTTTTCAAAGTTAATATTGAAAAACCAGAATGAAAGAAAAATAAAATAAAATTTCAGTTGTAGTTTTCTTATTATAATGATGTAATTGCTAGGTTTTGCATTTTTTAAAGAGCCCTCATATCTAATAATTACTATTTTCACATTATCTACATTATTAAAATTTATGGGGCTAAAACAATTATTTTGATGAAAGATTTATGCATTAATTACATTGTCATAGAGAAATATGATTAACCTGTAGCAGTAAATAATTTAACTTGATAAATTATAAAATGGAGTAGCCATGTAAACAATCATGAAAATTCAGAAAGCATAATAGTTTTCATTTGCTATGTAAATATCGTTTCAATGTAACCTGCTTAATAGTTGTCAATTGCTTGAAATCCCAATATAATAAAATGTACCTTCCATGTGGCATTATTTAGTGAGCACAACCTTATTTTAAAGATTTTAACATTTAAAGAGTAACCATAATTCATTATGTTCATAACTATTTTTTCTGTACATTTTAACATAAAATGTACTGATATATTTTTGAGGGAAAAACTCTAATTCAAGGAAAAAGATAAAGCTAAGACAAAAAAATTAAACCCATTAATATGCCTGGCCCTGTAGAAAAATCAACAAATTGTTTTAATTTTACTTGAATCATCTTGAAAAGAGTTGAGAAACAAATTCAGAAATGAATCAGTCATGATTTAATTGAGAAGGAAGAGCACAATATAGATAAGCAGCCATATTTCTCTAAATTTGAAATAATGCAGATGACTCAAGATATGAAAATACTGAAGATAGTGGGTGAATTTTTTTAAAAATCTAGTAAGGAACATATGGGAAAGGTCTTGGTTCTCACTAGAAGCATTTAAATTTAAGTTCAAGTTTATCTATTGTAGATTTGGATTATATGTATCCTGTGCTAAGTAGAGAAACTCACAAAAGACATTAATGCACAATATGGTAATGGGGTTCAGTGTATTATTTCACATGTATAGTGTGTTACCTTAAGCTATGAAGTTCTTACAATTTTTACAGAAATAATAAGAAATAAATGAAAACATTTAATTTAATGCTACTTTCTTACAGACTAGACACTGTATAAACCTAGGACCCTTTGAAAAACAAAGCAGTGTGGCCAGAACAGTTTTCTCTCCCCATATTCTCCCCAGGTCATCCTACATTTGTCTCGGCTTCAGTCTGGGAGCATAATCTGTCCTGTTGCCACTTCACTAAGCACCAAGTTTAACTTTGCTTTCTAATTTTACCAGTTGCAAGATCAGCTAAGGAAGAGTGACACGTGTGTTATGTCATGCCACACACAGCTTTCCTTGCATCACCTGATACATTTGAATGTGTCAGGAACCCCACTGTGTCTGTAATCTGTAGCCACTATGGCAGTGTGGTTCTACAAAGCATCCTGAATGCAGCACCCAAGATAAAGGAAGGAACATTCCTTAGGAACAAGTTGGCCTAAAGTTCTGTTTTAGTTTAGCATTAGATTTCAATAATTTGGAAGATAGCAAGAGTAAACACATTATATTTTTGAATTTTATTTGCTGCCTATTTAATCATGAGGGGGCCATTGTTGTTTTTTGTGATAGAACATTATTTCAGGTGTTGTTTTAAGTCAAGTGATTTACTCTGCTCAGGAGAGCTTTATGCAGCATCTAGAGAATTACTTGATCACATGGCTGGCGATGATTGGCATTGGAAATGAGAATGTGAGTTGATTTTCATATTGAGGTAAAGTAGGAATTTTCATTTATTTTGATTAATATATTTTCCAAAATTATATTAGATTCATTTGTGATAAAAAAAAACTAAGTTATTCAACAATTGGTCTCAGAAAACGCACAAGGATCAGTGCTGCTCTCTGATACTGCTCTACTGAAAGTGTAAACAACTGGAAGAAAATGAGCTTAGCAACATTATATGAGAACAGTTTTATAAATGTATGAAAGCTCTCATTTTTCAAACATAAAAGAACAGAGAATTTCTTTTGTTCTTTTCTTTTCTTTTTTTTTTCTTTTTGCTTTTTAAAACCTAAATCTACTTTTGAAAGAGACTGTAGACTATAAAAATAATTGGGGAGAAGCTGATTTCTTATCATTAGCTTTGCATGTGACCCATCTCTGTGAAAACAGCTCATTTGCGGAGTCCTCAATTTCTTCACTTTTGTGTCATATTAAAATAATCTAAGAATTTCAGGCAGTGATTTAAAACTTAAGGAAACCTAACTTTGTCTATGATCAAACATATATTTTCCAACTCAGGTGTATTAGTAATAAAATTGATGCTTGGTAACTAATTTTGGGGAGAAGGTAATGCTAATTTTTCATTCCTAACTCAGAAGCTAAAGATTGTGGACCAAGAGGCTGTGTTACAAAGAGAGATATAATTTCAAGCTGGGTGGTGGTGGCCTTTAATCCCAGCACTCAGGAGACAGAGGCAGGGAGATCACTGTGAGTTCGTGAGTTTGAGGCTAGCCTCATCTACAGTGCTAGTTCTAGGATAGCCAGGGGTCCACGAAGAAACTCTATCTTAAATTAAAAAAAAAAGAGAGAAAGAGAAAGCGAGACAGAGAGGTACAATTTCACAGAAATACCAGTTCATCTTGCTTTGCATTTACACATGCTGTAATACTATTCCTTGGAAAAACAATACATATTTGTCTTTCCTTTTCAGTTAGTTTTAGTTTTGTAAATATTTTATTCCTTAACCATTTCATACTCTGTAAAACGTAGTAGGTTTTTTTTTGCTACATTTTACATGAAATAATATAATTTTGAAAAATCTGGAAGTGACTGATACAAGAAGTGAGAGGTAATTGAATGGGAAATGGAATCAGAGTCAGGTCTTTAGTATTTCTCTACTTGTTATGTGATTAGTAAATCAATTAAGTGGTATCACTCGTCAGATATGAGACAATACTCTAGATAGAAGCTGATAAGTCACATAGACAATATCTATTCTCAAAGGGTTTAGAAAGAAAACAAGTATTGTCTTAGAATTTTTTTAAATAGATAATTTGATAGTGAGTTATCATAAAAAGAATCTCAAGTCATCAGGGAATGAAGCATTAGAGAACTCAGAAGCCAGTTCTATCTCAACCTATCCCCCTGGGCATTATCAAATCATAGCTTTAATGAAGGATGAAGAATTATTCTAACAGTCACCATGAAACATAGAAAACTCAGGACTACTATCTGGCAAGAGTATTACAGTAATTCTCAGATCTGTCTGCAATGTTTATTTTATTCAGAAACTACTATATATGAAATATGCAAAAATGAATATTATATGGTCCTATCTTTAAAGAATCTTTAATATTTTGAGAGAAAGAATGTAAGTATACAACAGTAAAAATATGTTACACATTATATGATAAATCTTATTAACCACTGACCCAGAAAAGACTCTTTTGAAGTGTCCAAAGATAAAATCACAAAGTCAACTTTGAGGCAGTTTTAAAATATGAGTAAAAAGTTATCAGATAAAGTACACATTAATAAAAGTGTCAAAATACAAAAGATAACTAATTGTTAAAGTCTTGATAGTTTCGAGACATGGAGAAACATTTAGTAAGTTTTCATTGTTGAATACATGAAAAGAATATTTTAAGAGGATCCTGTGAAACTGTATTGGAGTAAGATTGAAATATATAAAATTATCTTACTACTGTGAGAAAACATTTGCCCAAATAAAATTGTATATTCATTAAAGCTTGCACGCAATAATGGAAAAATGAGTAAATTTTACTTGAAAAAAATATTGAGAGTATTTATTGTCAAGACTTTTGAATTGTAGAAAATCAAAAACATTGCCATTTAGGAGACTATAAAATTAACTTAATAAAATGGATGAAGTAATCAAACGTATGATACAAACATCATTCAAGTATATAAATATTCTTTAAAATACTAGTAATGATAATTTCTTTATTTTAACTAGATTTCCTGATTTTAAACAAGGTAATTCAGGAAAAACATGATTAGAATAAAACCATTCTAAGGCAAACAATAAATAAGAGTGTGATAAGAAATCCATTGTACCTTTTCATACTCAGTCTATATAATGTATATAAACTTCCTAATTATATAACAGGAACAGGGTGGGAGCCATACTTTGCTATTAGAATATATTATAAAACACAAAGAAAACAAGACATAAAATTTAAAAAATAAATGGAATTGTGGTAGCAATCAAACAATCATAATCGACCTTAAAGAACTCAACTTAATAGTTAGGAGATAGCTATTCATAATTTTAAATGACTCACATTGTATTTTTACACTCACTTTAAAAATGAAAGTACCACAACTATACACCAGAGAGAATGTTAATATCCAGGCTCTCTAAAGAACATAAATAATGAAGCACACACAAAAAACATTTCTAGCCAACTAATGGGCTTATGATCTATTTGGCACTTTGCCAAAGAAGAAACACAATTGACCCATAAATATTTGAGCTTGTATTTATCATCCTTACTCATCAAGGAAATGTAAATTAAAACTAACGTATTTCATCTAATCAGTTAGAACAAATGACAACAAGTGCTGCCAAGGGTAAAGGGAAAGAGGAACCTGTTTTCACTGTTGATGGAATGCAGACCTAGGTAATCAATACTGAAATCACTGTGGAGGTTTTTCAGAAAAGTAAAATAGATTTTCCAAGTAACCTAGATGTTCCTCTCCTGGTTATATGTTCAAGAACTCTATGTCCTACCAGAGATACTTGCTCATATTTAATGCTGTATTATTCATAATGACAAAGAAATTGAGCCAGCCTAGATGTTCTTCAACAAATGAATGGGTAAGGAAAATACTGTACGTATCTAAAAGGGAGTTGTAGTTGGGGTTTTCCTGTGTCCTGCCTGGTCTGCAGCCACTCAAACCCAAGTAAACACACAGAGGCTTATATTAATTAAAACTGGCCATTAGTTCAGGCTTCCTACTGACTAGCTCTTGTGCTTAAACTCAGCCTGTTTCTGTTAATCTATATGTTGCCACATGTTCCCTGGCTTTACCTGTGTGCCATTACATGCTGCTCCCTGTACAGCAGGCTGGCATCTCCTGCCTGACTCAGCCTTCTTCTTCCCAGAATTCTCATTGACTGCTTATCCCACCTATACTTCCTGCCTGACTACTGGCCAATCAGAATTTTATTTATCAACCAATCAGAGCATACACATTCACAGCATACAGGACATCCCACAGCAGAGAGTAGCATTCATCTAGTCACAGAAGACCTAATGTAGGTTCACTGATGATATTTTCCTGAGCCAAGTGGTTAGACCAAATTGCCAACAGAACCCACTTACTTTGACTATCTCAAGATATCTCATTAGCAAATATAGTGATTTTATTTTAGTTTTCAACTAATTCTCCTAATATAAATTTGTTTAAATTGTGAATGGACATTACTTTAAAATACAAATAATTAAATTAACTTGAATTTAATGTTGGGTCAAAGTGGGCCTGAGTGGTTTGAAGATTAACCTATGACAGTAGGTCACTTTGGGATTCAGTTTTCAAGTATATAGAGAGCAAGTGCATCCTACCATGCAAATGTGTAACTTTCCACTTAAGCCTTCAGCTTTGTCCACCTAGTAAGAGCAAGCTGGAAAGTCTGAGTTCATGTTATTGGGGTCAGCCTTACAATCACATGTGATTGAGAAAATGAATAGATTATTGTGCCTCAAGGAGATTATCTTGACTTTCCAGCTCTTCCATTTGAATTCAGTCTGTGATATACAGAGTTACTATCTATCTGTTAGTTTGTTCCTTGTGAGATTTCTCCCTGTCTTGAACTTTCCAGTCTTTTGCTACAGGTTATCAATCACCAAATCAAATATTTAAACTCAAATGTTTATGTTCTCTTGTCATCACTTCCTATGGATCTTACAATCTCTCTTTCCCTTTCTTCTACAACAACCTCTGAGCACAGGAAGGGGTGCTTGCTATAGATATCCATTTGAGACCAAGCATTATGCAGTTTTTTTCTGTATGTTTACCAATGTGGGGTCTCTAGGTTAGTCACTATCTATGGGAATAAGCATGTTGATGCCAGTGAGCCTGGAAAAGGAGGCAGCTCTGATAGATGGAGACAGAACAACTCCTGAAAAACCTCTGGATATAGTTGTTAGCTTCAGTTTGCATTCTCATTTAAACTCTAAAACCATGAGCTGGGCTGAGCAAGTGAGGTTGGTCAGGCTGTTAAGGGCAATGACCCATTGTTTTAGCTATTCCTCCAGGTTACTCTGTTCTAGTTAACAAAAATGATTGATCAAAACCTCATTATTAAGCCTATCTAAGATTCATAGCTTAAAGAAATTACAGAATGGAAACTTCCAGTTTTTAGTATATGTTTATATCTATACTCATCTATCAATCAATCAATCTATCTATCATCTATATATCTGTCTACCTACTACCTACCCACCTACCTACCTACCTACCTATCTTTCTAGATTTAATGGAAATGAGAAGCAAAATTCATTGAGTTCAAGAGTTTCTTCAATGAAATTGTAGTTCATTGTGTTTTGTTAAGTTTTATAAATATGGGTATTCCTCAGGATTGGAATGAAGTTCTCTTCATTTTGAGTTTCTAACCAGGCGAAAACCACAAAAATTCCATAAATATATGTTGAATGAAGTTTAAGAGAATATAACATGTAAAAGAGACAGGCAACTTCAAATTTATTGGAACATATATTTTATTTTTTATTATAGAAGTTATCTCACAAGCATTGTGGACTTGTATGGATACTGCCTCTATCTGACAAGGCAGACAAAAATCACTGTCTCAGATTTCATCAAACCATTAAAGAGAAATTAGATAATTCTGCCTCTAAAAACCAATCTCTTCTAAAATTCAGCATTTTGGTCTCATGTTCACTCTACCTCATTCTTTCACAGTACTTTGATTTCATACAATAGGAGAAAAATAAAATTTGAGAAAAAAGAATATATATATATAAAGAATATATATAAATAAATATATATAAAGAATATATATAAATCATATAATATATATTTAATATAATATATATATATATAATATGATTTAACTTGATCTTTTCTTAGTACAGTCAACTAACAGTAATTATAATATAACCAAAGCCCTCCCCCTTGCCTCTACCACTCGTAGTGGGTGAGAGAGCTGACCCTTTCACTTACCAGCAGCAGTGAACTTTGCCTGGGCAGCACAGTAGAGCTGACCCTGATAGTGTAGTTGTGGGAGAGCTGATCTTGAGCACCTGAAAGCAGGAAAACTGGCCCTGCCCCTTGCTCATCCCTGCAAGAAGTGAACTAGCCTGGGCAATACTGCAGAGCTCACCCTAATGGTAAGGACAGGGGAGAGCTCAAAGGCTAATTAATCCTGCCACTACCCAGGGCCATAATCAAGGGTCATGAGTTGGCCCACCACAACATCCACCCAATCTGTGATGTTCTGGAGCACATGAAGGGGCTGGTCCTGCAGACCCAAAGCTCCCAGATCTCCACAATACAGGGCAACAATAGGATATCCAAAAGGAGTTCCAGTGAGGGCCCAGCGTTGACAATGTAGAAGAAACCAGAGGCCTCAGGCCAGACCAATGAATGACCCTTAGCAATAAATATTTGCAAGTAAAAACATGTGGATAAAAGGGTTTACTGTGTGGCTAACTGTGTCACAACACTGCTTCCATGACAAGATAGTTTTGTTTGGTTTCTTTTCTTTTCTTCTTTGTTTTCTCTTATATTTTGCTTTATTTTATTTTCAGGGAAAGAGGTTGTAAGGGCAAAGAGCAGATACAAAGGGACAGGGAAATAAATGGGATGGAACTGCATGATATGAAAGACACAAAGAATAAATAAGCAAAAAGTTAAAAGAAATAATATAACCAAAGGCTAGGCAGTAAAGAATTAGTAGTGGTCATCCAGTCTCATCACATTTACACAGTAGATGAACAGAAACTAGCCTTAACCAAGAAGCGTTTTGCATTTTATACCTCCAGGGATTGGGAAATCATTTTATCAATGGAGTGTCACTGGGTGAATCAACAACACCCCAGAGCAAGCCCCATTCCCAGGAGCAGTTGGCCAATTCAAAACAAACTTTATTATTTTATGTGGGCTTTTTGTTTTGTTTAATTTGATTTTTTTAATCTTACTGAATTTTTAAATTGGTTTTGATTTTCATTTTCATTTTTGTTGTTTTTTTCCCCTGTTCTATATTACTATCTTCTTTTTGAAATTAGAGACAGAACATGAAGTTGGATGAGTAGGGAGATGAGGATCTGAGAGGAGTTGTGGAAGTAGAAATAACATGATCAAAATATATTGTATGAAAAAGAATTAGGAGGAACAGTGGATAGGGGGAGGGGAGGTGGGTGGAAACCTGGAGGAGTAGAAAGAAGTGGAGGATGTAATCAGGATGTATTGTATGAGAGAAGAACAAATGTAAAGAAAAAAAACAAATAAAAAATTAGAAAAGAAACTCAAAACAGGCCTTCAGATCAAATTTTGAAAATCATAAAATAGATCTATTTGTAAAATTTTAATCATGTTTTCTTCTTCAATTCCAAATGTAGTCTCTTACTCATCTAAATGTGTAGACTCATTCATGAAATAGTTGCTTCAGTTATAGTACCAATTTTCCTCTACACCCACTTTCAGTACAAAGGAGATCATACTGATATTCTCAGATTGCTACATCTAATTCATGTAATCTTCAAATATTTATGAGGAAATTAATATATGCTGAGCATTTAAGGTTAAGCTTTGGACAGAAATTACCCTTTGACAGCTAAAATATGCATGGTAAAATAAAGTAGAATGTAGACGCTAATAGTAAAATATTGAGTAGAAAAAAATTAATCAGTAAATTCAGTTAAAAATAAAAACTTTGTAAAAAAGAAGTAACATATATTCAACAAACAGAAAAACAAATAAGCCAAAGCTGTGGGGAAACTCCTGATGGGAAATTTAGAAAGACAATGATTAAAAGAGGATAACTTTTCTAAGAAGGGGCCGGCCAATCTGACAGAACAGCATCCTCAGTACAGGAAAAATCAAATGCAAAGGACTAAGTGAGAAACAGTTTGACCTTATTCGAAATACACAGAGATCAGTGTTCTTGAATTTTTCAAAAGAGAAGTTATATTGAAGTCCTAAAGCAGGCAGAGCTTGCCTAGTTCCTTTCGGACAAAGAGGATAAGGGTGGGCTTTATTTGGTGTGAATTGCTGAGAAGCCACCAAAGTAGAATAACTATCAAACAGTCATCCAAACCAGGACACTTTTCAAAGAGAAAGAGGTGCTAATAATAGTTTTTCCAGAACAATAGCAAGGAACAAGAACTCTCCTAGGAAAACTAGGACATGAGTATCCTCTACTGAAGTCTCCTAGGCAAAGGAGAGACATGACAATTAATGCCAGGAAATATTAAAGGCCACTTTGCAGATTTCAGGCTGCAGGAAGGCAGTATTAAGACAGAAAGACAAACTAGAAGTTGTCAACTGTGTCCCATTGACAAATAATCTCGCTGTTTTCAGTATTCTGAGATGTATTCAGTCACAGGGTTACAATAAGTAAGAAATTTTGTGGAGGAGATTTGTGATGTAGAGAAAATAATTTGAAATAATTCTTAGTACTTTTGCCTAAGCACATAATGATACAATTTAGTTACTTAATAAACTGAACAAAGTAAATGCTCAGAACTTTGTGTGCAGACAAACTTATGTTTATTTTAATATATCTCAAACTATACAAAGCCAGACCTTAGTCCATTTTTAGGCATACAGTTAATCAAATCTGGCACCCAGGAGAAAAAGAATTATTCCAGACTCATTTATCTGAGCAGAACCCACTAAAAATTAATAAAATTGAAATTCAATTTTTCATCAGAAATAAAAACTAACACAAATTGAAAATAGAATCTCATACTTGAAACATCAACACTTGGGAGGCTGAGGCAGGGTTGCCATGAAGCCTGTCTCAAAAAAGCAAGATAAGCAAGTAAATCTTATCAAAAACAGTAAATTGTATTATGATATACAATATTTAGTACTATTCCCATGACCTTAGTTGCCACAAATACATAGAACATTGTATTTATGAACATGTATTTATGCTCTGATGTGTTTATACATGTTCTCTAGATTTTCTTTTTCTGTTGTTTTTTATCTTGAGTGCATTTTATTTATTTATTTATATTATTTTATTTATTTATTTGTTTGTTTATTATAGAAAATAGACTTTTTTCATACTATATATTTGATTACAGTTTCACCTCCTCCAACTCCTCTCAGATCCTTCCCAACTCCACCCCACACTTCATCATTTTCTCTTTCTCATTAGAATACAATTATGCATCTGAAAAATAATATAAAATAAAATAAGTTAAATAAAAACAAACAAACCAGAGTAGAACAAAGCACAAAACTACAAGGAGAAAAAGAGACAAAGAAAAGGTACAAAAAACACATACATAGTTTCTTTTTTTAATATTTTAAGATTTTTATGCATTTTCCTTTTATTTTTCAGATTATAGTGTAATTACATCTATTCTCCTCACTTTCCTCCCCGGAGACTCTCCCGTATAGCCCTCCTTGCTCTGTTTTAAATCCATGATCTACTTCATTGTTACACACACTGTGTATGTATGTACATACATATTCCTAAGTACAACCTGATCAGTCCCTATAACATTACCAGTGTAGATGATTGCTCTAAGATTTAACCTTCTTGTCTGTAAAATGGAACTAAAATATGTAACTTTAGAGATTGCTATAAAGATAGAAAAAATTTAATCAAAATGACTTGCAGTGCCAACCATGGATTTGGAGTTTCTAAAGCATTGTTGAATTTCTATTGATTCTAAGTATTCATTTGACATGGAGAACAGGCTACATTGTAATTTTGTTGCATATAATTTTATTTAGTTTTGTGCTTAAAAAGATGTTTTACAATGTAGTTGCTTAAACATTTAATGCAAAGTTTATTTTGATCAAAAAGTTCTATATTTCTACTCTGTTGAAGCCTTAATAATAGAACAATGTGAATTCTATTTATAAAACATAAGTACAAATTAAATTTATCCAATTATGGTTACACATAAAATGAATTCATGACTATATTTGACATTGTTAACAATGATGAAGGTACGTGTTGAAAAATTGTATAAAATAGTAAATTACACTGAATTTGTTTAGTAAACCCTTTCTTAAAAAAACTCTTCCTTTTCGTTATTTCTTTTTTTAGTTTAGTTAATCAGATGAGTGTGTAAAAGAAGTACTAAATGAGTATTACTTTGTCGCTTTATCTTTTTCTTATAAAATTCACTTTCAAGTCTTATTTTTATATCACACACTTCTGCTGAATTTGCTAACTGCTTGTGATAATTTTCTGCTATATTTGTGAATGATGGTGTACACCATCATGTAGTCTGCAGTGATGATTTGACTTCCAGTATTCCAACTCTAATTCCTTTCATTTATGTCTTGCCTGGTGCTAAAACTAAGATTTGCACTGCTATGTTGAATAAAAGTTTGAAAATCAATGTCCTTGTCATTTTCTATATCTAAGAAAAGTAATCATCCATTTTTATTCCATTCAGTATGATTTTAGATATTACCTTACTGAAAATGATCTTTATTTTATTGAGATCTATTCTTATATTCCATTATAATTACATTTGTCAGCAATGTTTTCACAGAGCTATTTTGGATTTCATCAAGTGCCTTTTTGTTTTTCTGCATGTGTTGAAATCATCATGAGGATTTTACTCATTCTGTTGATGTGGTAGCTTATTGATTTGCTCACAGTAAATCTGAGTTCCATTCCATAGTCATATTACATTTAATCACAGTGATTAATCATTGTGGATAGCTACCCTGATACCCAAAAGACACAAAGACCCAACAAAGAAATGAAATTACACACCAATTTTCCTTATGAACATATATGTAAAACTTCTTAATACAATATTTGCAAACCAAATCCGAGGACACACAAGATAGTATTCCATAATCAGGTAGACTCCACTGTACATGTGCAGGGGTAGTTCAACATATGGAAAATCTGTCAATATAATCTACTATATAAACACATTAAAAAATCACAAAATATCTCAGTAGATTAAAGAAAGAACTTTCACAAAACCCAACACATCTTCATGATAAAAGCCATTGAAGAATGTCTCCAACAAATACCTCCCTTCAGTTCCAGAGAATTCAGTGGAAGAAGAGGTAGAAATAGTGTAAGGGCTAGAGAAGACAGAGCACCAAGAAAACAAGGCCCTCAAAATCAACACAATCAAAGCTCTAATGAACTCACAAAGATTGAGGCAACATGCACAAGGCCTGCAAGGGGTCTGCATCAGGCTCTCTGCATATATATTAAGGCTCCAATGTTTATGTTTATGGTATTCCTGAGTGTGTGAACTGGTATGTCTCGCATTCTTGTGCCATCTCTTGTGCTCATTTACTTGTGTTTGTTTGCCTTGTTCAACTCCAATTTGACTCTTATTTCATTATGAAATATTTTATTATTATCCTGTTGAAGTCTGGTTTTTTTTTTTTTTTTTTTGTTTTTTAATGTTAGACAGAAAGGGAATGAATCCAAATGGGAGAGAAGGCAAAGAGGTATTAGGCAGAAAAGGGAGGGAAAACTGCAATCAGGATATATTATCTGAGAAAAGATTCTATTCTTCATAAAAGAAAAAAGCAGCTTTGTGAGGATTACATGGGTTTCTGTTACTAATATTTTTGATTCGCTATATTCATCTAAGGTGTTCATGAGTAATATTACATTTTGTTATGTCTTTATCTGTTTGTGGTATCATGGTAAAGTGAAACTTAGAAAATGTGCCCAGAAAAATTCCTTTCTCTTCTATTTTTTGGGAAAAATTTAAGAATAAGCCAGTCTTAGTGTTTCTGTAAGTGTTTATTTTGGTCCGGCTCTAAAATTAAACAGTTCCAGGATTTTGATTGGCAGAAGAGGTCTTACTGGCTTCTGAGAAAAATGCTGAGAATATGCCTTAAAGAAAGGTCAGACTTGAGGCCATGCCCATGAAAACAGGTAAGGGGCTCACCTATCCTGGGAAATCTCTCCTGCCTTGGGTTCATATCCCAAAGACTCAACTCACCGCCACCCCTTCCTGCCTCCACTGCTGTGCCCTTCCCACCATCTCTGGCAGATATACCTTGCTCAGGTGCAGGCCATGCCAAACAGAAGAGTAAGTGCAGTCCTCACCAGTCTGAAGGACAAGTGGAGGCCACAGCAGCCAGAAGAAACACCAGGCAGAAAGACACAGAGGCAAACTCAGGCAGAGACTCACTGCTAGACCACAAGCTCTGCCAGCCAGCACAACTCCAAATAGGCAGTCCACAAGTGACCTCCCCCACTCTCTCGGAGGCCCCTCCCCCACAACATCCCCAAATGAATAAATCTCCTAACTAAATCCAGAAAAACACAGAAAATAATAGGAGAAAATGAATATATCCCCTAAAGAAAGCCAAGAAAACACAAGCAAATGCAGTGAATAAATTCCTTAAGAAAGATAAGAAAGAAAAAAAAAAGCAAGAAAGAGTTGAAGGAAACAAAATTATTCAAGACCTGAAAATGGAAATAGAAGCAATAAAGAAAACACAAACTAAGGAAATTCTGGAAAGTGAAAATCTAGGTAAATAAAGAGGAACTACAGATGCGAGCACCAACAACCAAATATAAGAGACAGATGGGAGAATCTTGAACATTGAAGATACAATAGAAGAAACAGATTCATCAGTCAAAGAAAATAATAAATCTAAAAAACTCCTGACACAAAACATTCAGGAAATCTGGGACACTGAAGAGACCAAACCTAAGAATAATAGGAATAGAAAAAGGAGAAGAATCTCACTTCAAGGCACAGAAAATATTTTTAACAAAATCATAGAAAAATTCTTCCTAGCCTAAAGAAGGACATGGCTATGAAGGTACATGAATCTTTAGAACACCAAATAGACTGGAGCAAAAAAGAAAGTCTCCTCCCCACATAGTAATAAAAATCTACAGAATAAATAAAAACTATCAAAATCTGCAAGGGAAAAATGCCTAGCAATATTAAAGGCAGACCTATTAGGATTAAACTCCACTTCTCAATGGAGACTCTAAGGCCAGAAGGACTGGATAGATGTATTGCAGACTCTAAGAGATAACAGATGCTAATCCAGACTGCTATGCTCAGCAAAAGTTTCAATCACTATAGATGGAGAAAACAAGATATTCCATGACAAAGTCAAATTTAAACAGTATCTATCCATAAATCCAGTCCTGCAGAAGATACTAGGAAGAAATTTTCAACTCAAGGAGGTTAACTACACCCATGAAATCGAGGAAATAAATAAAATCACTCCAGCAAAACCAAAAGATCACCCATGCATGTGTGTGTGTGTGTGTGTGTGTGTGTGTGTGTGTGCGCGCGCGCGCACACACACACACACACACACACACACACACACACACACACACAGGTGCCTGCACACAAACACATTACCATCACCACAAAAAACAAAGTAACAGTAATTAACAATCATTGGCCATTGAGATCTCTCCCATGATAATGGACACAATTCCTCTATAAAAAGACACAATTTACAGAAATTATTGGAAATAAGGATCCACCCTTCTGCTGTATACAAGAAACATATTTCAGCATCAAAGATAGACATTACCTCAAAATAAAACATGGAAAATAGATTTTTCAAGCAAATGGACCTTAGAAACAAGCTGATGTAGCCATTTTAATATCTAACAAAATGGGCTTCAAACTAAAATTAGATGAAAGAGACAGGGAAGAACACTCTATACTCAGTACTCATCAAAGGAAAGATCAAACAATATGATGTGTCAATTCTTAAAATCTGTGCCCCAAATGGAAGGGTATCCATATTTGTTAAAACAAAAATAACAGCAGCAACAACAAAAAACATAACTAAAGCTTAAATTAAACATCAACCCTCATATATTGATAGTGGGAGACTTCAACATCCTATTCTCACCAATGAACAGATCATCCATAAAACAATAAACAGAAAAATACTGCAGATAACAGTCATTATGAAGCAAATAGAGCTAGCAAACTTCACAGAACATTTCACCCAAACACAAAAATATTCATCTTCTCCTTAGCACCTCACAGAAGATTTTCTAAACTAACCACATACCTAGTCATAAAGCAAGTCTCAGTAGATACAAGGAAAGCTAAATGAACCCTGCACTCTATCAGACAACCACAAATTAAAGCTGGATATCAACAATAACAGAAATCCTACAAATTCATGGAAACTGAACAACTCCTTTCTGAATGACTTCTGGGTCAAACAAGAAATAAAAGGTTAAAAGATTGTCTAGAATTCGATGAAAAGGAATGTACAATGTATCCAAACTTATGGCACACAATGAAAGCGGTGCTAAGGCAAAAATAAATAGCACTAAGTGCCTATATAAAGAAATTGCAGAGATGTCATACTAGCAACTCAACAGGACACCTGAACACTCTAGAACAAAGAGAGGAAAGCTAAAACAAAAGGAGTAGATGGCAGGAAGTAATCAAACTCAGAGCCAAAATCAATGAAATTGAGACAAAGAGATCAATACAAAGAATCAATAATATAAAGAGTTGGTTCTTTAAGAAAATCAACCAGATAGGTGAACCCTTATCCTAAAACTAAAAAGCAGAAAGAGAAAACCCAAATTAACAAAATTAGAGGCAAAAGGGGGGCATGACAACAGACACTGAAAAAATCCAAAGAATCATTAGGTCATACTTAAAAGAAAAAAGCTATGCTCCACAAAAGTAGAAAAATCTAAAAGAAATAAACAATTTCCTAGATAGATAGCACTTTCTCAAGTGAAATTGATATCAGATAAACAATTTAAAATAGACCTATTACCACTTAGGAAACTGAAGCAGTCATTAAAATCTCTCATCCATAAGTCAAATGCCAGATGTTTTTAGATCAGAATTCTACCAGACTTTCAAAGAAGCCCTAATGACAATATTCCTCAAATTGTTGCACATGATACTATCAGAGATAACATTGCCCAACTCATTATATGAGGCCACAGTCACCCTGATACCCAAACTACACAAAGATTCAACAAAGAAGAATTGCAGACCAATTTCTCTCAAGAACATTGATGCAAAAATATTCAATAAATACTCACAAACTGAATCCAAGGACATATCAAAGAGATCATCTACCATGACTAAGCAAGCTTCTTCCTAGAGATGCAGGAATGGTTCAATATACACAAAATCTGTCAATGTAACTCACCAGATAAAGAAACAGAAAGAAAAAAAGAGCCACATGATCATCTCAATAGATGCTGAAAAAGCCTTTAACAAAATCCAGCATCCCTTCATGATAAAAGTTTTGGAGTGATTAGGAATATAAGCAATAAACCTAAACACAATAAAACCAATTGCAGCAAGCCTACAGTGAACATCAAATCAAATCAAAGCAATTCCATTAAAATTAGGAACAAGACAAGGTTGTCCACTCTCTCCTATCTACTTAATAGAATACTTGAAGTTTTAGTTAGAGCAAAAAGACAACTAAAGGGGATCAAGAGGATAGTAATTGGAGGGCCAGAAGCCAGTGGCTTGATAGCCTAGATATCTAAGATAGAACCAAACACAACTGAAAAAAAAAAGAAAAAGAAAGAAAAAGTTATTGGAATTATACCTAATGATACTCTAATAAACCGGCAGAGTGGAGTCTAGCATATTCATCATCAGAGGCTTTATCAATCAAATGATAAGAACAAATACAGAGACACGCCCCCCCCCCCCCCCCCCGTCAAACATGAGGTGTAGCTCATGGAATCCTTCGGAAGGGAGCAAGAAAGGAGTATAGGAGGTAAAGGCTCATGGACCCCAAGAAAATGGCCCACAACATCAAGTATCCAGAGTTCATAGGGACTCACAGAGACTTCGCTGGCAATCACTGAACCTGTATGGGTCTGATCTAGATCAGCTACGTATATGTTATGGTTCTCTAGCTTGGTGTTCTTGTGGAACTCCTACCAGTGGGAGCAAGAGCTGCCACTGACACTTCTGCTGCCTTTGGGACTCTTTTCCTCCATCTGAGTTGCCTTATCCAGCCTTGATATGAGAGTATTTGCCTAGTCTTATTATTACTTGTTATGCCATGTTTGGTTGATATCCCTGGGAGGCCTGCTCTTTATTGAAGGGAAATGGAGGATGAGTGGATTGGGGGAGAGGGGAGGTGGGAAGAAGGATTAGGAGGAGAGAAGGGAGGGGAAACTGTGATCAGGATGTAACATGTGAGAGAATAAATAAACTGATTAATTAAAAATAAAAAGAATAAGAAAAAAATAAGAAAAGGCAGACTCCATTATAAAGGTACTGGCAGAACTGGATATACTTACAGAGAAGTAGAAACTAAATGCTTATTTATTACCAGTTATAGAGATTAAGTTAGGGGCTAAAGTCTAAGATATCAGATATGAAACTCTAAAAGTTATAGAAGACACCTTTGGATATTCCCATATTGAAATAAGCAAGGTTTCTTTTTTATTTCTGTTAAAGATCCCAAAACCTTGATAACAAAAAGAGGTAAATGGAATTATATGAAATTAAATTTTGCACAGTAAAAGAAACAGTTTGCATGGTCAAGAGACAGCCTACAGAAAAGGAGGAATATTTATGAGTTATATATCTGAGAAGAGGTTTATATCCACAAGCTCCAAACATTCAATAACAAAAATCAAACTTATTTACAAATGGACAAACAGAAAATAGATATTGCTTTAAATAAGATAAATGGACATTTATAAGAACTCTGATTCATGTCACCAATGATCAGAAGGTATAAGGAAATCCACAATGAAATGTCACCTCACCTTGTTAAGAATGGCTATTATCATATAGATGAAACAAGATGTGCTGTTGAGGATCCTTAGAAAAATGAATCCTGATGATGATAACATTTATATAAAATACAAAGGAATTCTTTACCTTACAATAAGTGATTAGCACATTTAAAATTATTTTATAGATAGTCACCCCATGTTAAATATATTAATGTTCTCTACAATTTTAACATTGTATTTTTTTACATTATCATTTTTATCTTCATTCCACTGTGGCAAAACAGAATGCAGGAAGTTACTTCAATTTTTCTGTATATGATAAAATATGTTTTGTATCCTAATATGTGACTTATTTTAGAGAAAGTTCCATGGGATTTTGAGAAGAATGTATACTCAGTAGTGTTTGGATGGAATGTTATTTTAGATGTCTGTTAGGTCCATTGCATCAACGATGGCATTTAGCGCTAATGTTTCTCTTTTTATTTTTTCATTCAGGTGACATGTATATCAGTGAAAGTAAAGTACTGAAGTCATCCAGCATTATTGTGTTGGAGGTAATCTGTGAATTTATATCTATTAGTGTTTGTTTTACAAAATTCAGTTTACCTGTGCTTGGTATGTTTAGAATGGTAATGTCATTTTGATGGACTTGTTCCCTCAAACAGTACAGAGTGGCTTTCTCTATCTCTTCTGATTAATTTTGCTTTGAAATACTAGGACAGCAATACCTACTTGTATTCTGGTTCTATTTGCTTGAAAAACCCTTTTCCATCTATTTACCATATGGTGATATCTAGTTTTGATGGTCAAATGTATGCCTTGGAATAGCAGAACTATAGATATTGTCTTCTAATTCAATTTGCTATTCTGTGTCTTTTTGTTGGGAAGGTGGTGAGACCATTGATATTCTGAGTTATTATTGTAAAGTATTTATTTATCCCCTTCATTTTATTGATTTTTTTGTGCTTTTATAGTCCTTAGTTTGCTTAACTGCCCAAAATATTGTTATTGACTATTGTTATTGATTCTCTCCAAGGCTTCTTGGATATATTTCTTTTCATTAACAAATATTCTTTCCAGTGTCCACTGTAGAGCTGTATGGGAGGTGAGCAATTCTTTTAGCCTTATTTAATGGAAGAAAGTTTTGTTTCTCCTTCATTTATGGCAGATAGTATGACTGGGCACAATACTCTAGGTTGGCAGCTGTGGCCTTTCATGTCTTAAAATATATCTTTTCAAGTCTTCTGGCTTTAAAAGGTTGTATTGAACAATCAGCTGTTATTTTGATTGATGGCCATTATATAAGATTGGATTTTTCTCACTCGAGGCTTTCAGCACGCTTTCTTCTATCTGTACTTTTGCTCTTAGCTATAATATGACATGAGGAGTTTCTTTGCAGACCCTGTTTACTTGGTGTTCTATAGAATTCTTTTACCTGGATGGGTATCTCTTTTTCTATGCTTAGGTTTTTTCCTACAATCTTATAAAAATATTTCTTATGATTTTAGCATGAAATTTTTATTTTTCTTTGCATGTCCATAATTTGTAAGTTTGATTTTCCATGCTGTCCCAAAGCTCACCCAGGTTCTGCTAATTTGTTTTTAAATTTCTGTTGATCCTGACTGAATGATCCTGAGTTCCTTCTTTTTTCTGGTATCCTGTCATCCACATAACCCATTCTATTTGTGAGGCTTTCAAATGACCTTTCTATATGACACACTGAAATATTCACTTATGTCTTCATTTAAGTTTTTCTTTCAGTATTTCTCTTTATTGAGTTCTTTTTGCAAATACTTAAAAGTCTTCCAGTTTCACTCATCTGACTATCCCTACTCTCTTGTGACATATGAATTTTCTCTTTGAATTCTTTAAACATATTTATAATTGTTCTTTTGAGGTATTTGTCTGGAATTTCAAATAGATCCTCTCCCTGAGGCCAACTACTATAGGGCTGACAATCTGGGGAGGAGCTTGTCATTTTTATATGTGGTAGTTTTTTCTGCACTAGGACTTCTACATCTGGAGTTAGTTGGTTCATATTTATCTATTTATTCATTTATTCAAGCCACATTTCTTCTTTCAGTAGGGAATTCAAGTGGACAAAATGGCAATACAGGTGAAATGTCATTTTCTTTTGTTGGCTTAGTGTTCAGTGTTCCAGAGTGTCACCAGTTTTCCAAGAGTTAGTTACAGCCTCCAAGACAGTCACTATCCATGGGAAAGCCGACTGTGAAGATAGAGTAACAGTTGTCTCCACAATAATTATTCCTTCATTACCAACTGTTTGGGGTATTTATAATACTTTATGTACTAATATATTGGTAGTTTGGGTAAGAAGGGAACAAAAAGAAGCCAAAACAAGAGAAAAAATAAGGTGCAGTGGAATTAGTGCTTAATATTCAATTAATAGGAACAGTGAAGAAAGAAAGAGTTTTGTAGGTGCGAAAGAGCAAGGAACAGCCAGGAAGATCTATGTTAGTGATGTAGAATGTAAGACACAGTGACTCAAAAATGAACATATAAAATTCCAAGTATTCATGTGGAAAAAGTTGGATTAATAAAAACTAACACACTAAAACATTGGAGAAGAAAACACATCAAAGAAATGAAGAAAAATTCCCTTTGTAATCTAATTGTACATGCAAACATAAAAAGTATACAACCACACTCAAATTTATACCACCCACTGTAGCTAGAGTTTTCCTGCCTTGCCCACAGTCAGGACAAATCTCACATGCCAGTCCCACAGCCGCTCAGACCCAACCAAGTAAACACAGTAACCAAGTAAACAAGAGACCAAGTAAACACAGAGACTTCTATTGGTTACAAACTCTATGGCTGTGGCAGGCTTCTTGCTAACTCTTCCCATAGCTTAAATTAATCCATTTCCACAAATCTATACCTTGCCATGTGGGTCATGGCTTACCGGCATTTTCACATGCTGCTTGTCCTGACAGGCGACTGGCAGTGATTCCTTCTGCCTTCCTGTTCTTTTATTTCTCCTCTCTGTTAGTCCCGCCTATACTTCCTGCCTAGCCATGGCCAATTATGTTTTCTTTATTGACCAATCAGAGCAACACATTTGCCATACAGACCATCCCCCAGCACAGCCAAGTGCAGACCACCTCAGACACCTGCACTCAGGCTTGTGGTCCTAATCACACTCTATGCGGACCTGCTGGGTAAAGCCATGAGGAACCTGAGAAAGGGCTCCCACAGGACATACAGAACATCCCACAGCAACCCACACGCATATGTACATGCACAAAATCAGTAATATGGGATAGAAGAAAACGGTGTAAGATTTCCTCAGTGTGGTTCTGTGGCTCTTTTTGTTCCCAGGAAGGTCCTCCATGGCAGTTTGTTCAAATAGGGGAGAAAATGGTAGCTTGGTGAGTGGTTCCATCACATTAAACCTGTATATGCTTTGTCTCTCGACAGAACACTGAGTTCCATGAATCTGTGCTCTTCCCCTTTTTACATAAACTGCCTTTGGTTTGTACTTTTATCTTTCCAACATGGGACATTTCATAGGTTCATGGCTGGACAAGTCCCATGTCGCTTACAATGTAGCGGACTTCTTAGTGCTCTGCACCCTACACTGGCTAAGGACCAGGCAACTGCATGGCTCTGCCAGTGAATGGTGGGATTCATTATTCCTGTTCTTTTATTTAATGACATTTTTCGGAATTTACTACATCTATTTATTATTATTTGCCAGTTTTTGTATATAGTCTTTAATCTCAGTTTGAACACTGATACTAAGTTAATTGTATCCATTTGATTTTGTGTGTATGAATAATATTTAGCAATAGAATAATGGAACCCAATTTTATATATATATATATATATATAGATATATATATATAGATATATATACACTTAATTGAATTAAAGTTACTTACATAAGAATGGGAGTGGGGTTATGTTCTGTGTCAAGAGCAAATTACCAGTGGCTACAGACCTGAAGAAAATCAAAACCAGGTGATTTGTTATTGTTGTTTTGTTAATTGTGTCTTTGTATTTTGAATTCTTTGTGTATTATGAATAAGTCTCGATTGGATGTGTCTTAGTTAGGGTTTCAATTGCTGTGAAAGGACACCATGATCATGGCAACTCTTATAACAGAAAACATTTAATGGGGCTGGCTTATAGTTTCAGAAGTTTAGTCCATTATCATCATGGAGGAATATGGCAACATGCAGACAGATATGCTGCTGGAGGATCTCAGAGTCCTACATCTTGATCCACAGGCAGAAGACGTGAAGACTACCACACTGGGCATGGTTTATGCATATATGAGATTTCAAAGCACACTCCCACAGTGACACACTTTCGCCATAAAGGCCACACCTACCCCGACAAGACCATATGTCCTAATAGTGCCAGTCCCTATGGACCAAATATTCAAACACATGAGTCTATGGAGGCCATATCTATTCAAACTACCACAGGATGTGAGGCTGACAAAGACTTTCTCCCACTCTATGTGGTTCATCTTCATTTCAATGGTTGTTGCTTTTGCTGTTCAGAGGCTTTCAATTTTATGAGGTACCATTTATTAATTGTTGGCCTTAATTCCTGAGTAAATGGAGTGCTATTTAGAAATCCCTTTCCTGCACCTGTATTTTGTAGGATACTGCCTTTGTTTGTTCTAGCAGTTTTAATATTTGAGAATTCACATTCAGGTTTTTGATCCATTTATAGTTGAATTTTGGGCAGGGTGATATATCTGAGTCTAATTCCATTCTTCTACATGTGGACATCCAGTTTTCACATAATCATTTATTGAAGATGCTATCTTTTCTCTAGTTTTATGGATATTTTTGGCATCTTTGTAAAATATGAAATGGCTCCAATTATATGTAGTCATCATGTTTTGGTTTTCTATTTTGTTGAACTGATATACATATCTGATTTTGTGCTGGAACCATGCTAGTTTTATTACTATGGCTCTGTAACAAAGCATAAAATCTGGTGCAGTAATTCCTCCTGTATTGTTATTTTTGCTCAGGATTACTTTGGCTATCTAGGATCTTTTGTGATTCCTTATGCATTTATGCATTTTGTGATTTTTTTAAATTCATATAAAGAGTGTCATGAGGATTTTGATTTTCGTTATAGTGAATATATAAATTGATTTTGGTAGGGTAATCATTTTCACAGTATTAATTCCATCAATCATCATCATGGATGGTTTTTTCATCTTCTAGTGTCTTCATCAATATCTTTAGAGATTGAAAGTCCTCATAGAGTTTGATTGTGCTGTATATATATATATGAGAGAGAGAGAGAGAGAGAGAGAGAGAGAGAGAGAGAGAGAGAGCTGTGTCCATTAAATTTTAAATATGGCTACATGAACAAGACCTATATAATGAGAATATCAGTTGACATGCAAAACCATATTGAGAATATTCTTATGAGTCCCCATTCTGAGATAAAGAGCTAAGCTATATGCAATGAATTGTTGCTAAGAAAGGGAGAATGAGTCCTCTCAAGGCCTAAGCACCAAGTTGCCAACCTTAAACACATTTATATAAGGGCAACATTAAATAGACTCAGAAGGTTGTGTACATGTGGACAAACAACAATAATAATTGATGAATAGATCATAAATTTGAAAGGAAGTAGTAAGGACATGGGACTTGAAGAGGGAAATGGCAAAATGGAAATAAGGTAAGTACAGTATTCATATATGAAATTCTCAAAAAAGTGAATGTTAAAAAAAGAAAGAAAATGAAAAACAATTATCTTGGTTTGGTTAAAAGTTTTGAGATTAGATCACAATTAGATCCCAATATCACATTAGCTTAGAATGTGGTGACATGCCCCTCTACTATTCATGCTGAAATATAAGTGGGCTTCATTTTGTGCAGACATCCACATCTGCTGTTATTTCATGAATATAACATTCACATAATGTCCATAATGAAGCATCTATCCACACCACTTCTCCCATGCTCTGGATCCTATAGTTTTCCACCTTCTCTTTCCTAATAATACCTGAGTTGATACAAATGGTCTATTTATAACTGTGCATTTAACAATAACTTATTCTCCGCAATTTGATAAATTATGAGTCTCTTAACTGATGTAAACTGTAAAAATGAGCTTCTCTGACCAAAGTTGAGAGCAAGACTAATCCATGGATATAAACGTAAATAATTAGAAGGCAGTTTGATATGTCCATGTTTAGCAAAACAACTGTAATATGTTCCTCCTTAAGCCTAAGATTTCTCTAACCATTTTATTTACTTATTTTTTGTTTGTTTGTTTATCATTTTCTGAGTATGGGTGTTTGCCAATATGTATACATATCAACTACTTCGATGCCTGATGTCCAGGGAAATCAGAAGAGGATAGGAAATGCATATTATCAAAAACAGATGCATTTGAGGAGGGACATAAGCAAAAGTCAACATGTTCTAAGCCTGTCAATCAAATTAGAGAACTACCCAAGCTATGCCTCAGTAATCAAACTACTTTTCTTCATAAGCTTCATAAAAGGAGACCCTAAACTCTAATCAGGCCTTTGAGTATCTTCATGTATGCAGCTCACTGCTCTTTTGCGGTGTATTCTAACCTGTTCTATAGCTTTGTTTTAAATACACTTTCCTTGCTACTTTACACTTTTGGGCTTTCATTTCATTCTTAAATACGATGTCAAGAACCTGGAAATACCTGGCCCAGATCTCAAACACTTATAACATCAAGAATGAATTACACCCTGTGCAGTGGGCCTCAAATCCAGTTAGGTAATTGTTATAGTATTCAGGGTCCACTATTGGACAAGACCATTTATATATTTTCTCTCCCACTGACCTACTTAGAATCCAATCTTTTTATGAAAGTTAAAGTAAATTTTAATGCATTACTTTTCTCTCCCATTGCTTTTCATCCACTTTTTGTTGAAACAGAATCTTACAGTCTAGTCAAGACTACCTGGAACACAATATGCATATATAACTTAACTGGTCTTTATGATTCTCCTGCTTTCTACTTAAGCATTTCTAGTAGGGTATGTTGTAGCATGAACCACTACACTCATCTCAATATATCAGTTATTCTAAGATGAATTGACCATGATCAAAGCCATTTATTTTAACCAACAAAAATAGCTCCCAGTTCTTTGAGAACTGCTAGAAAATCTGTTTTATTCTGTTACATCCTTCTCATTATATGTATGTTTGATTAAATGAGCAATCACTGAGTGAGTGTGTGTTACTTTCTGAGAACAAATTGTCACTTGGTAAACATTATAAAAAAATCACTAAAAATATTTTAGAATTTGTAATTTCATGAAATTGTGCAATAAATGACCACTGTTTCCATCTGTTCAAAGCTTTGTTTATCTAAATTCAACAAAGTCTATTCATATAAATACAGATTGTAACACATAATAATACATATTGTAACATATAATATGATGTCATACTATCATAGTCACATCCACATCACAATTGCGGAAGTAGTAGCCATTTCAGCTGTTTATAAAAAATAAACTACTGTCTTTCATGGTCCGGTAATACTATTATTGTTTGTCTTCTTGATTTACCTCAAACAGCTCTGAAAAGTATAAGTAATTCAGTCTTCCTTTTATACTTTTACATTTGTCATCATTTTTTATTAGCTAAATACAGAGTTCACTAGTTACCATCATAAACACAATTAGCCAAGTACAGTGCAGTATAGTAATAGGCTATGTTTGTTCTATTGTTACACTTCAGTCAACTAATGACAACATGAACTTACATCTAAAATGTGAGTTAATGTACACTGCAGACCAAAACATAGGCTGGTTTGGGTTTTCAAACAATGGGTGAGACAAAGCATACTACTGATTGGCTGTCTGTATCCCAACAAGAGTCTCTGTTCTCCAGGATATCTGCAGAAGAAGACCCCAGTGTTATAATGGCAATGTTCCCATCCATGTGTGGCTTTTAGTTATTATGAATGAACACATTTCAGAGACTGACGAGTTGGGAAGTGTATTCACAATATTGGCTTCGTGTCCTGCACTATATGAAAATGAAACACAACAGAAGGAACTGCTTTTTTAGAAAGAATACCAATGGTGGTTATTTTAATGCATCATGCCTTAAAGCGTCCAATGTTACAAGAAAAAAAATGTTGGCTTTCAACAAAAAGCTATTGTGTTGAAGTACTTCAAGACATTTGAGAAGAAAATAATGAATCTGCATTGTTCATTATTGTTAGTCTCCAATATATATTGTCATTACTAGACTGATCATTCTGTCTGTGACTGGCACAATACATTTTTTATTATGTAGAGATTATATTCAGTATTCCTTAGTTTAATAAATAAAAATAAAACTTGACATGAAGAGTCCTTATAATTCCACAAATTTTTCAGTTAATTTACTCTAACCTAAAATTTGTAACTACAGCTTGTTTCTATCTTTATGTAACATCACTTTCAGTGTAATTGTAGAAGTGAAGAAGGCTGTCTAACATTACAAGCAAGCTTTTTAATTTTGAATCAGATTCAAAATCATTCAGGCTAATTTTAAATAGTGTAGCCAAACTAAGAACTCTACATATCATTGTTAAGTATAAGTATTTCTCTACAACCCAAACTTTCTTCCTTGCTTAACTGGTTTAAAAAAATTCAAGAAAGTAAATTAGAAAACACTCATGGAAAACATGGAACAAATACAAAATAAAGGAGGAGGGAAAAATAACAACAAACATGTCCCCAAAAATCATAAAGAGTAACACTATTAACTATTTACCTAAAAACAGTATAATACATGTAAGTCTGTGTAAAAATATACATATATAATTTAAATGAAAATTTCTTTGTGCTGACAATGCTTCCTCCAAGAGCCAAAATCCACCTAACTAAGCCTGTAATACCAGATATTATAAGCCCTTTTTGGGTCACTATTGCCCAGGAGATTTCTAAAACAAACAGGCTATTAATATTGCCTTTGGTTGCTATCTAGAGAAGGAAGGGAAGTGTTTATTACTGGAGATACTATGTATTTCAGACACAGGGCCTAGAAGACCCTGAACTAAAATTGACCTGAATGATCCTTCCTAGGGATTGCCAATCATGGTACAACAAAGCTCCATAAAAGCTTTCAAAGGAGGAAAACAACCAATAGTCCTACCCAGTTATGATACCTGTGAACCACAACATGACAGCATATCACTAAGGGTGCAGTAGTGACATCCATACCCTGGCAGAAACCTCAAACTTGCTAATTGGACTAAATACCATACAATAAGAGTGAAAATATGTCTGGTATTTGTAACCAATTATGCAGGTCCAGTGAATCCACAGATGTTGGTAAACTGCTGGGTGATGTTTTTCTGTATGCTGTATATATATATATATATATATATATATATATATATATATATATATATACCATTGGTTAATAAATAAGCTGCTTTGGCCTATGGCAAGGCAGCTTAAAGGCAGACAGGAAAGGAGAGAGGCAGGAAAGAGAAAGGCAGGGTCAGGAAAGAGATGCCACCCTGCTGTCCAGACAGCAGCATGTAATGGTACACAAGTAAAACCATGGAACTTGTGGTGATACATAGATTAATAGTTGTGGTATAATTTAAGGTTTAAGAGCTAGCTAGTAAGAGGCCTGCCATAGACTATACAGTTTGTAAATAATATAAGCCTCTGTGTGTTTACTTGGGTTTGAGTGGCTGCAGGACCAGGTGGGACACAGGAAAACTTTCTGAGTACAGAGACTCTACTATGATCACTTTATGAAACCAGCATAGTCCCTAGCTATATTCTCAATATTTGTTCTTATACCACATATGACTGTAGCCCTCTCCTCTCATCAAGGACACTTCTTTGAAAGAGTAGCAGATCACTACAGAAAACTACAAGTAATCAAAATGCAGAGTTGTGGATCCCAGTGGCAAAGGATACTTCTACAAAACTCTCCCATAGCAAAGGCTCAGAAAGCAATGCAAAAGAGAGGGAATGAGACAATTATACGAGCCCAGTAATCAGGGATTTTGCTGTGAGGATGTATCTTCTAGGGATAGCAGAAGGTACACCCAAAAATCTCACCAATGAGACTGCCTAAATATGAGTTGAACAGAGAAAGCAACAAAAGACAGCTAAAGTGGGCAAAGATAAGCCCACAAGACCCCAACCTTACACAAAGAACTGCAGGCAAACATGGAAAGTCCAGAGCAGGAGAGATGCTTTTCCAAAAGGAAGAGTAAATTACCTTTCCCATAAAAAATGATCAACCTGAAAACATATATAAAAGTAACATTATATACACTGAACAGGCTGAATTCAGGGATATATACATATATGTATATAATAATAATGAAAAAAGAGGCCATGAAGTTGAACACACGAGCAAGGAGAGGGATATGAAAGAGTTTGAAGGAAGGAACGGGAAGAAAGAAATAATGCCATTATATTATAATCTAAAAAAATGCAAAACTCCTTACATAATCATCATTATTTTTAACATGCAATGTTAGCTGAAATGTATGATTATTTTATTTTAGTTTACTTGTCTATCATCCTATGCTCTGGTTTAAAATAAAGTTAAAATAATAATTTTGTTTCTTTTTTTTTACCTACAATGAATAACATGGGTTTTGATATGTAACACACTGACAACGTTAACAACTTTACTTGTTCAAATTTATTAATACATTGAGTTGAGTCTTGAAAGTTGATTCAGTGTTTGTGGGGACTTAAAAGAAGCCATGTCTGAAAAGCAGAGCGGTATGTGAGAAATCACAAATTTATTGATATAGCTGGAGTGAAGAGTTTGTTAATAAGCATTAAGAAGCTTGAGAGAGTCACAATTGAGAGAAATCCTAGAGAAAATCATGAATTAAGATTTTGTTGCACAATGTAAATCTCCATTGTCATATATTAAGCAAGAAAAATACAAGAATTTGTTTTTTTTCCATTCTGTTACTTATTTGGCCACTGATTGTCACAGTGCTTGAGGTCAAACCCAGGGCCTCATACATGCTAAGAAAACATTGTACCATTGACTTACATCCCCAACCTACATTTTTTTATTTTAGAAACATAAAACAGACAAAAGTAAACAAGATGGATTTTAATTTAAGAAGCCGTTAGTTTTGTTGTGCTTCAAAAAAAAAAAAAAAGTAAGACAATGTGTCTATGGAATCCTCTGTATTACCTATGTGAGTTAGGTGACATCTTTGAAGTGTTTGACAATGCATACTTCTCTTTGTGATTTCTGTTGGAAATTTCCAATGCCTATTGTCAAATAGAGGCTAAAATAGATTTTTTTAAGAAGACAATAACTTGGGCTTAAGGCTATGTTAATTATAACTCTTTTGTTTAAATATGAGTTTACTAACTGTGGATACAAGGAATATCATTTAAATAAATATTTTGCCTTTTGTATTTTGCATCCCAACTGCAGTTTTTCCTCCTTCCTCTCCTCCTAGTGCCTCTGTGCCCCCTCCCAATCTATTCCTCCTCCATCGCAATTCAGTAAAGGACATATCTCCCAAAAAATAACATGGAATATCAAGATACAGTAAAATTAAGCCCCTCCCCTTTTATTAAGGTTGGGCAAGGCAACTTAGTATGAAGAACAGGGTCCCAAAGCCAGCACAGGAATCAGAGATAGTTCCTGCTCTCACTTTTAGAAATTCTACAAGTAGGCTAAGCTACATAATTGTCCCATATAGACTCCATGGTTGTTGGTTCAGGCTTCATGAGCTCCCATCAGCTTAGGTTAGTTGATTCTGTGGGTCTCCTGTGATATACTTGAAGTTGCTGGTTCCTACAATTCTTCTTTCCTCTCTTCAGCAGGATTCCTCAAGCTCAGCCTAATGTTTTTTTGGTTGTTGGTCTGTGCATCTGTTTCCTTGAGTTGCTGGATGAAGACTTTCTGATGACAAATGGGCTAGACACCAATCTATGTGTATAGCAGAGTATCATTAGGCATCATTAAATTGAATTTTTTTCCTCCAGTCATGTTGAGTTCTATCCTAGGTTTCTGGGCCATCCAACCTGTGGGTCCTGGTGTTCTAGGCAGTGTCAGGGGAGTCTTACTCTCTGGCATGGGTTTCTGGCTGGACTAGTCATTGGTCGGCCACTCTCACAATCTCTGCACCATCCATAGCCCAGCACATGCCCTATGCAGAACAGACTGTTGGTAGAAGTTAGTTACTGTGGGCTGGGTTAATTCCCCAGTCTATCCACTGGAAGTCTTCCTTGGTCACAGGAGATGGCCAGTTCAGACTATGTATCCCCTATTACTAGGAGTCTTAGCTGAGGTCATCTTGGTCATCTCAGATTCCTGGAAACAGACCCTGTACTCAACCTCAGACCACTAAAGCCAGAAAACCTGATAGGAAACAGAAACTAAGGAAGAAAACACCCATCCAACAAAGAGAACTCCAGAAATTATCTCCTAGACCTATAATCAGTCCAAATTCATACCTAAACATAAGTGTAAGAACACAAACCACAGCAGCCAGGGTAATATGTCACTACCATAGCCCAGTCATTCCACTGTAACAAGCTCTGAATATTCCAACACAGCTGAAGCACAAGAATAAGACCTTAAAACCAACTTTATGCTGATGAAAGAGGTCCTTAAAGAGAAAATGAATAAATTCCTTAATGAAGTTGAGGAGAAGACAATAAAAAAATGGAGGAAACCAGTAAATATCTTTTAAAATGTCAAGAAAACCAAGAAACAACAAACAGTTGAAGGAGTCAAATAAAACTGTTCAAGACCTAAAAATGGAAATAGAAACAATAAAGAAAACACAAACTGAGAAAATTCTGGAAATGGAAAACTTAGATAAGCAAACAAGAACTACAGCTGCAAGCATCACCAACAGAATACAAGAAACAGAAGAGAGAAACTCAGGTATTGAAGACATGATCGAATAATTAGATACATTGGTCAAAGAAAACATTAAATCTAAAAAAAATCATGACCCAAAACATGCAGGAATTCTGGGACACTCAGATTTTCTATTTCCAGCATTCCCTCTGTTTGTGTCTTCTTCATTTTTTCTATTTCCCTTTTCAGGTCTTGGACTGTTTCCTTTATTTGTTTCATTGCTTTTTCATGATTTTCTTTCAGTACTTTATTGTTTTCTTCCAGGACTTTTTTGTTTTCTTCCAGGACTTTATTGTTTTCTTCTAATTTGTTTGCCCTTTCCTCTAGTTGTTTATAGTGTTCTTCCCATTTTTTGTCTTTTCCTCTACACAAGCCTCTACCTTCTTCATGATGTTATTCATAAGGTTGTTTTCTTCTGCTTCTTCCAATTTTTGATGTTCAGGTCTAGATGTTGGAGGCAGGCTAGGTTCTGGTGATGCTGTATTGCTCTTCATTTTGTTGTATGTACTTCTGCCTTGAAGTCTGCCCATCTCCTTGTGGTTCCTTCTTGGTCTTATCAGCGCAGTTGGTTCAGACAGAGCTGACAGATTCAGGAAGTCTCTCTCTCTTGTCCAGATGAGAGCTCTCTTGTTCAAATGGGAACTCTGGGGCAGGATGGAAGCTCTTATCTGGACTGGAAGTCTGGGGCAGGATGGGAGCTGGGGGCCAGTCTCTAAGTCTCAGGAAGTGTCTGCAGTCTTGGGCAGATGGGCGTGGGCACAGGGTGTGGAGATTGCAGGGTCTGCAGGGGGGCTTGGAAAAGGGGATCTGTTGCTGGAGGGCTTCTCTCCAGGTTCCCCAAGCCCCACAGTCCCACAATCCACTTATAAAATAATCACTCAGATGCTTATATCACTTACAAACTGTATGGCCGTGGCAGGCTTCTTGCTAACTGTTCTTTTATCTTAAATTGACCCATTTTTATAAATCTATACCTTGCCACATGGCTGGTGGCTTACCAGAGTCTTCACATGCTGCTTCTCCTGGCGGTGGCTGCAGTGTCTCCCCCTCAGCCTTCCACTTGCCAGAATTCTCCTCTCTCCTTGTCCCACCTACTTCCTGCCTGGCAACCTACTTCCTGCCTGGTCACTGGCCATCAGTGTTTTATTTATATAGAACAATATCCACAGCACTTCCCCTTTTTTTTTTCTTTTTTTTAAAAAGGAAGGTTTTAACTTTAACATGGTAAAATTATATATAACAAAACAATTACCGAGCAAGAATTATAGTTACAATATTAAAGAAGATGTCCTATCTATCTTATATTTGTGAGTTTAAGGTTTTATATCTAACTTATCTTTTATCATAACTGAGGAAATTACAACTATCTAGTTTTCAACCACATCAAAGACCTGAGAAGGAACATAATGGTACCTGAGAAATGGTAGATGGATGCAAGCAACTTTCGGGAATCTTGCAAAGGTAGACCATGACAGCTGGCAGCCTGGACAGTCACCTAATGTTTCTCAGCATTGTTGGTGCATTCAAGTTGGCTACAGGCCTAGAGTATCTGACAGACCATTTTCAGAAGCAGGAATTCTGAGAGACCATCTTACCCTGTCTTGGCAGAGTACAGTGGTCGCTTTCTTTGTGTCCCGCTTATCCAGAAAGGACAGCATTGCATTTGTACTGTCAGCCATCAAGGCAAGGGCACTTCTTTGCCCAGTAGGCCATTTTGTGCCAAGAAGACAAATTTCCAAGTGGAAATGTCTTAGAAGCCCAACATTCTCTCGGGACCAAATTGGTGCAGCCAGGAGCAATTGTGTCTCATGTCAACAGAATTTTAAGTTATTTAAATGCCATATTTTCTAGGTCTATGAAGTGTTTGAAGATTACCTGTCTATCTGAAATATATCTATATATACCTAGAAGACTTAACTAACATGGCTACAAATATGATTATCATAGATGACTGATTATTAATCTATTTTTAATTATCCATTACAATTTTAAATGAGTTAAACATAATACCTCAAACAAGAATAGAAATATATATATACAGTATAACAAAATTAACTTCAAGTTTGTATCAATTAACTAAAATTTATACCAATGTAAAACATTTTAAACATAAACTAAAATCTATATCAATGTAAAACATTTTAAGCAAGTTGTTCTTTAAAAGTAGGTTCATTAATCTACCCTTTTATCTTATCATCTCTATATCCTCTTATATATCTATATCATATTCCCTTTTCTTTTTTAGAAAGAGATCACATTTATAATCAACCTGTTTAAAATAAAAATATTGTTTTTTCTCTGTCCCACACCAGAGGGCTCTTCTGATTTGGGACAGAAGAATCTCTTAACCATTTTTTTTTTAAAGCAATATGTCTGGGTTTAGAGGGGGAGTGAGCCAATTCCACCTCTAAAGCCAGCTTGGTATATTTGGGAATTTGGGCGTAGCATCTCTTACTACTTCCTGCTGGAGGGGGGCGCTGTATCTTATGGGGAAGCAAAGAAAATTTTAGGCCTATGGGGTAGTAGTTGAGGCTGTATTGTGTGAACCAGTTGCCTTGAAACCACTCTGGATGTTGGATCATCTGGGCCATGGTGTCATCGGAGACCTTTCAGGGGGTCTTGGCTGGTGAAACCTGATGTATGTTAATCTGGAACACATCCACAGCCTCTGGCTTTCTGTGGAAACAAAAGCAAAACTTCTTTACCAAAGTAACATATCCTTATATCTAAATTTTGAAGTCAAGGTACCTTTAAAATATACATTTTGGCATAACTCAACAGCTTTTTTAATCAAATGTTTTTCTTCAGTTACGAATATCAAAGAGAACATAATCCAGATTCTCTGTGTGGTAGCCATCTTTATGTGGTTTATATTTTATATTACCTTGAGCCTATTGCTTTAAACTGTACCATTTTAAGACTGAAATGGCACTGTGGCTGTTGGCTCCACCCATTTCAGCTTCCCAACATGGCGGTGGTACGTTTTCCGCCAGCTTTGGGAGCCATCAATTCTCAGAAATAGTGGGTCTATGCTTCTTATCCAAGCAGCGTGTAGCCCAGAAACCTCTTTTTGTTTTGTACTAGCAATGGCTAAATCCACCACGAAGCTTAATGTGCCACTTGCAGAGGCCTCATTTCTGCCATATTGCCAGTCAAGCGCACACGCCAGGAACCCGCCAGTAACTCAAACCGGCAGCTTCTGCTCATTTGAGAGAGACAATTAGGAAGCTGTTTTTAGCTCTGTTTTAGAATCTTTTCTCAGGTTTTAGGTGGAAACTCTTGCCCCACGTTGGGCGCCATTTGTTGCTGGAGGGCTTCTCTCCAGGTTCCCCAAGCCCCACAGTCCCACAATCTACTTATAAAATAATCACTCAGATGCTTATATCACTTACAAACTATATGGCCGTGGCAGGCTTCTTGCTAACTGTTCTTTTATCTTAAATTGACCCATTTTTATAAATCTATACCTTGCCACATGGCTGGTGGCTTACCAGAGTCTTCACATGCTGCTTCTCCTGGCGGTGGCTGCAGTGTCTCCCCCTCAGCCTTCCACTTGCCAGAATTCTCCTCTCTCCTTGTCCCACCTACTTCCTGCCTGGCAACCTACTTCCTGCCTGGTCACTGGCCATCAGTGTTTTATTTATATAGAACAATATCCACAGCAGGGATCCTTCCTGGTGGGGCTAGAAGGGGACCTGCCCGGTGGCCAGAAACTGAGGTCAAGTTGGGCAGGTCTTCCCTGGAGTGGCTGGTGCCCAGGGATGGGGTCCAGGCTGGGCCCGGATACTTACCTCTGGTCTATCTGAACAATTTTAAAATTTGAAGCTAACTGTTAACTGAAACAATGATATTCTGGTTAAGGTTTTAAAAGCTTTGTTGCTATATTATAAAAGTAGAGGCTATGAAATTTTAAACAAAATAATTTTTGTTCTTTTCAGTTTTCAAAATACAGAACATGATCTATAATACGGGCAGTCAGACAAAAAACATGCAGCTAGAAGTCAAACTGTTCAAATAACCTTTTTTCTGCCATGGTGCCTAACTATTCAAAACATTACCAGGTCCATTCACTGTCCAATCTTTGACTTATCATCTTTAGTTTCTGTAAATTCATCAACATAAAAATTACATTTTAGTTAAAGGGTAGATACCATTTCAAGAATTAAAACTTCAGTTAAATTCTTTCACTTATGATTGTTTCATATTGTCAAGGATACCAGTATTCTCTATCCAAAAAAACTGAAAATAAATCCCTGTTGTTGAATACACTAAAAATTTTGGACAGAACTTGGTGAACTCAAGCTGGAGTTCCCAAGGCCTCCTCCCTCCCTGCGTACTAGCTTTCATAGTACTGAAAGGTGCTTGCAAGCTGCCAATTAAACAGTATTTAAGAATCCTAGCCAGCTGTGATGCCTATGAAACACAGAATGGCAAGATAGTCCTAAAAGTGCAGCCACAACACTTATATCTTAGCAATAACCATCAGATGTCTAATTGGACTAAAGGTCTACTCAACAGGAGGAAAACTGCCTGGTACTGTAAACCTACACAAACTTCTAGGGCTAGCAACGTCATAGATCTTAAAGGAAGACCTATTACTGTCACTTTCCTCATCTAGCATGATTGTTAACTATGCTCTGAATGCTTATCCTTAGGCCCAAGGTAAATGTAGCTCTCGGCCCTCATCCAAGAACCTCTTTTTCAAATTGATGGAGAAAATAACAAAAAGTCACACTGGTCAAGATGCAGAGATCAACTAAACATGTAGTTCCAAGATCCAATTAATACATTTACAATATAATCCCTACACCCAAATCTCAGAGAGCATCTTGGAAAAGGGGCCAGAAGATTGTAACAGATATAGAATCATGAAGTATGCTGCAAGATTGTGCCTTCTAAATATGGCCTGGAAGCTATACCCATGAAATCTCAAAACAATACGGCTGCTTAAAGAAGACATGAACAATAATACCAACAGTTGACATGATAAAATGGATGGGAAATATTGCAAGTGTCCCCACACCTAGATGAAGAGCTACAGGCTATTCACAACTGCTTAGAGAGGGAGGATTATAGGGAAGAGGTGAGTTTTCCCTAAATGGTTATCCAGTCCCAACCAGACAGCCCTAATTTGTGTGGTGTGTGTGTGTGTGTGGGTGTACTCAGTAGGCTTCATTGATATGTGTATTTCCATACATATTTAACAATAATAACTAAAGATTAAAAGATTATAAATTTGAAAGAGAATAGAGTATGGGAGGGGCTCTAGGAAGGAGAAGAAGCAGATAAGGATGCAATATTCTTCAATTAAATAAAAATAAATATAAATATATATCAACACAAAAGCCTACTGGCATGAGGAACCCTTAGACTCCAATTGTGGTAAGCTAAGTACAGAAAAGGTAAAAATTGTGCCATAATAAAAGACTTTTTAACTCAAGAATAAGTGTTCAAATCTGTGAAGTCAGAAAAAAATAACAAACTTACATTGATTAAATTGCCTGATTTTATTTGTTTCTTTGTTTGTTGATTTTTTTTTGAAACAGGGTATCTCTGTGTATTCCTGGCTGTCCCAGAACTCTTCTGTAGACCATGCTGGCCTCAAACTTAGAGATCCACCTGGCTCTGCCTCTCAAGTTCTGGGATTAAAGGCACGGGCCACCGCCACTCCAGTTTATTTATTCAGTTTAAACTTCATGTTTGGCAATTCTTTATCTATTTTTTTTTATTTCAACAAAAATATAATTACATCATTTAACCCTCTACTCTCTCCAACCTCTCATGCTTCTACCCTCCCAAATCCAAAAATTCTTGGCCTTTTAAAAATTATTTATGTTAAATATATAAACATAAATATATAAATACAATTTGTTGAGTTTGGTTAGTGTTGCTTGTGTGTATATAATCTCAGGGCTAACCATTTTGTATTGGGTAACCAATTAAAGGTCTCATGCCTAGGGAAGACAAATTCTCCCTCTCTTAATTATTAGTTTACTGTAGCTCTTTGTCTAGGGGCCAGACATATGAGATGTCCCCTCTTCAGTGTTAGCATGTCTACTAGTGTTATTATTGTTCAGGTCTTAATTAGGTAGTCATACTATTCAGGTTTCATTTGTGATGCTTCCCTGTCATTTCCTGGTCCTCTGGCTCTTCAAATCTTTTGACTCCCCTACCCTACCCCATCACCCCACTTTCCGTGATGTTCCTTGAGCTTTAGCTCAGAAACTGTGCTACAGTATGGGCACCCACCATCAATTATTTGATGCAGCATATCCTCAATGTGATGAGGTAAAATGTACAAATATTTATGTACCTTCAATTAGGAACTCTGTTTTCAAGTATGGAAATAATTTTTAGGTATAAAAAATAAATTCTTTATTATGGAAAGCTAACTAAATTAATAAAATGTTTTAAAATGGGTGTTTGTCAAGTATCATAGTCTTAAAATATGTAAGGGAAATATAAGGAGCTACAATGAATTCAATTCTAAATTGAAAATTAAAAAAATTAAGCATCTTTCTGACAAATAAATTGAACAATAAAATAGTTTATTAGTGCTTCTGAAACATGTTCATAAAATTTTCATGGACCCCTAGACTTAAAATGTTCTATTATGAATGGGGGTGATGATTTCATAAATATTAGAACTACAGTTATTCATCAACCTATATAACTAAAGAATGTATCTCTTTACTTTTATTTTTATGAAATCACTTGATTCTTACTAACTTACTAGTAAACACATTTTACAGTCTATGCAAGAAAGCCACTCAAATACTTCCCAATCTCAAACTCTATACTTTTCAGAAAACCTCTATACAGTTAGGACGAACATTCTAATAACACTCCAGATTTTACACTTTCATGATCACTTGCATTGTTATAAACTTATCAGTCACAAAAAGGTGTGGTGTAGATGTAACCAACCGTCTTATTAAATAAGAAGCACAGAACCAATGTAAAAGAGAAAGCCGAAAGGTCAGAGCTCAGAGCTAAAATCTCACCCTTCCTCCTGCGGTGGTCCTAGCTTCCTGAAAGAGAGCTACTTCCTGTGTGTACATCTTTTCATAGTATTTTTGTTCTGCCTTCTCATTGGTTGTAAACCCAAACACGTGACTGCCTCATCACTGTCTGTATGTACAGCCCTCTAGGTCTTAAAGGTGTATGTCTCTAATGCTGGCTGTATCCCTGAACACACAGAGATCAATGGGATTAAAGGCGCGTGCCACCACCACCATGCTCTTTCTATGGCTCTAATAGTTCTGACCCCTGGGGAACTTTATTTATTAACATACAATCAAAATCACATTTCAGTACAATTAGAATACCACCACAGTGTGGGGGGATGACTGAGTTGAAACTTGAAACAAGACATAGTTTTATAGCCTCCTCCATGACCCAGGTGTCATTTCGCCTTCATTTTTCCCTCCTTCCCTCTAATACTACTCTCTTCGGGCTTTCTTTCTGAAGCTGGTTTGTACTCACCTGTTTACTTATGTGTATGTGTACAGCACAGACTAGAATATACATATGAGGGAGAACATTTTTTTCTTTCTCAGTGGGGAATACCTGGCTAAATGTTAATACTTTTCAAATCCATTCATTTCCATGAAAATTTCATGTTTTAATTTTTATTTTCAACCAAATAATATCCTACTTAATATCTGTGCCCCATTTTTATTATCCATTCTTCTGTTTATAGGCATCTAGCTTGTTTCCATTTTCTTGCTGTTGTGTTAAATACTTGTTTAAATTGATGGCTTTGCATAAAACTGTCTAAACACAAAAAGTAGATTCCCAAGAGAAAAATTCATGAGAGAAGGATAGAATAGAACCTAAGTAGAATACATAAACTGAATGCTCATTACATATGATAAATAGCAATGAGTAGATAGTTTTCCAAAGAAGATAATCAAATGACAAACAAGAAAAATTATGAACACCCCTACTTATTACAGAAATTCAATTCAAAATCACAGTGGGATATCCATTCATACCTGTTAGAATTACTTTTCATACAAAGATAAAAAATATTTGGTTTAAACAAACAAACAAGTATTACGTGTGTGTGTGTGTGTGTGTGTGTGTGTGTGTGTGTGTGTATGTGTGTGGTGTTTTAAATTGAGAAGATCATTCTTCTAGAATATTGATCAGACTGTAAGTTATTGCATCCATTCTGGGAAACAACATGGAAATTCCTCTGATATTAAAGGAATAATGATATATTATCTATCAATCCCATGGCTGTGTACACATCTAAGAAAAACAGTCACTAAATGAGACACCTGTATTTCTTTTTTATTTTAAATGTTTTTCATTTTAAATGACAACTACTGTTCCCCCTCCCTCCCCTCCTGCTGGTTCCCCCATACCTCATCCACTCCTCAGAGAGGATAGGGCCTCCCATGGTCAACAAAGCCTGGCATGAGATACCTGTACTTCTATGTTCATTGCTAAACTACCCTGAATACCTAAGGTGTAGAATTGACCTCACTATCCATAAAAGATGAATGGATAAAAGGTTTCCTAGCATCTATCATCCTTACATCTGTCTATCTATCTATCTATCTATCTATCTATCTATCTATCTATCTATCTATCATCTATATATCTATCTGTCTTTCATCTATCATCTATAATAAAATAGTTTTCAAACAGTCAAAGCAAACTAGAAAGAAAGATGATCTCCATCACATGTGGAATGTATATTATTATTCATTCTTTCAAAAAAAGAGGGGTTTGTGTAACATGGATGAGCCTGAAAGAATAACACACTGAATGAAATAAATCTTGTAGAAAGCCAAATATTGAATGAGCTCATTTACACATGAAAAATATTCTGTAATTGAAATAAAGAATGGAATTGAGGCTTAACAAGAGATGGAGGACAGAGGGAATGGATGCTCATGTTGACTAAAGGATACATACTTTTATTTATATGGTGTTAATATTGTGAAGAGCTAATGTTTTATCTAGTGACTGTAGTTAACCAAACACAGAATTTGCTGAGAGAGTAGATCACCAGTGTCCTCATCATGCACACACACACACACACACACACACACACACACACACACACACATACATGCGCATGCGCACACGCACACACACACATACACACACACATCCTATGTAATAGATAAGTTAGTAAGTTTGATCGAAGTAATCATACAATGCATAAATATAGCAAAATAAAGTTACAAAACATAAATATGCACTATTTTAAATTGTCTAATATAACTCAAAATGTCAGAAAAAAATTAGAAGAGACAGACAAGTCATCATTGACCTGTGAGAAAAGTCTTCTAGGAAGGGACATGAAGATTTAAGGAAATGAAAGGAATTTGCCAAAGAAGCTATCAATCTGAAAGGAATGAAGTCAGAAAACACAAGCAAGGTTTTCGCTGGGTGGTGGTGGTGCACGCCTTCAATCCCAGCACCAGGGGGCAGAGCCAGGCATATCTCTGTGAGTTCTAGGCCAGCCTGGTCTACAGAGCGAGATCTAGGACAAGCATCGAAACTACACAGAGAAACCCTGTCTTGAAAAATCAACAAAACAAAACAACAACAACAACAAAAACACAACAAGGTTTTATTTTTAGTAGACCCAAAAACTGATCTCTTGTTGCTAGATTTTCACCGCCACAGGAAAGGAGGCAAAGCTGTAGGTGCTAATGTCGGAAGTGAGGTCTTCAGTGGAGGATAAAAAAGCTCACTGTCTCCTTGCCTCCTGGACTCACAGATAGTTTCCTGAGAATTGAGAAAGGATTAATATGAGACTTTCAGCAATGATAAGAAATTAGGAAAGTCACATACCAGAAAGCATTCATTGACAGCCTTATGAGACAATATATATCCCCAAAGGGAAAATCAGCAACTCTGGTTTTGTAATTTGTTACATTATCCTCCAAGTTATCAAAAGTAAAATACCAGGATAGACAGTCTCCCAAGTCCAAATATTATCAGTGCTTTTTGTGCCAATTTAATATGTGATTTCTTTTTATAAACTTCTTTTTATTCTTTATCTTACTATTAAGCAGAATTGGCATGGCTATTGTGTTATTATACAGATTAGAACACTTTGAGTCTAAAAACAAAGGATTTAGAAATTTGCTGCAGTAAAAATAAATATAGTAATGACCTCAACAGATTAAACATTTGAGAGGGTGTATATGTGGATGCTGTATTATATTCAACATAATGAATACTGAGTCTAAGGAAAGGTCAGTTGGGCATCTTCCATGAATATTTGTAGGGTGGCATTTTGGTGAAATTAGCACATTTTTCAACCTGGATCTTAAACTGTTTATTGTGGTGGTCATTGTTTTGTTTCTAGTACTGAGAATCACACTTTGTGCTTTGAACATGGTAAGCAAGTGCTCTACTACAAAGCTCTATCACCAGCCCTAGTTCTTGGATTTTTTTTATTGAAAATACATAGTTCTCTTATACAATATGTCCTGATTATAATTTCCTCTCCCTCTACTCCTCCCAATGCCTCCCCTCCTCAACTCACCTCTGGATCCACTCCCTTCTGTCTCTCATTAGAAAAGAAGAGTCTTCAAAAAGATAACAACCAAACATGACAAAATAATATATATTAAGATGAAGCAAAAACTGTCATATTGAAGTTGGACACAGTGACCCCACAGGAGAAAGAGTCTCAAGGGCAGGCAACAAAAATTTTATCAGCAAACTAAGGGAAACACATCCCAGAGGAGAGCCTCATTTGAACAGAGCCAAAACATTAGAAAACTGATGTGCTTTATGTTTTGTATAATGAAAATAAAACTAGATTTCATGTTTATGAGCATATCTGAGAAAGTAGAAAGTCATCTCATGTATAAAATCGAAGTGTTAATTTATTCATTTGTTACTAAAATAGAATTATAAAATTGAAAAAGTACTAAATTTGGGCAGATTAAATACATACCAGACAAATACACAGCAAGCCAAATTTATTTTTTGAGTACATGAATATTTGTCAAACTCTTTAAAGCTGTGACTAGAAAATAATGTAAAGATGAAAATTGTAGCTAAATTGAAAAGGTAAGTGTTGGTGTTTGATTTTTATTGTAGTGGTGTTATAATTTAAATTACATTAAACGCTCCCATGTAAGAAAACATGTGTTAAAATAAGTTGGGCTTATAATCTAACACTATTAATGTCCTTATTAAAAGATTGCAATGTAAAAACAGAGACACAGAAACACATGACTTTGGAAGATAGTTATTACTTATGCATCTTCAAGTCAAGAAACAAAGCATGGCCAACCACCTACCAGAAGACCAAGAAGCAGTTTGAATTGCAAGGGAGGAAATTGTTGTTTAAATGACTCATTGCCACTATACTCCTGGGAAACTACAATAGCGAGGATAAAGATAAGTAAAGCTTATTGGGAATGGCTGACCAGAAAGGGACAGAAAATTAAGACAGGATCAAAAGGAAACTTTGGTGTGTTCTTGACAATAGTAGGAAATACTGACCTAGAGAAAGGTCTTACGACAGTGGTTCTCAACCTTCCTAATATTGCAGCGTTTTAATACAATTCGCTAGTTCAAATGGTAGTCCATTTTTAGTTTTCTAAGGAAACTCCTCTATACTGGATTCTGTCCTGACTGGACTAACTTTTCTACCCACCAGCAGTATAGGAAATTTCTTTTCTCCATCTACCCTTAATAGTAGCTATTTTTTCACTCTTAATAACAGCCAAAATGACAGAGGTGTGATAGCATTTGAATCTAGTTTTGATTTGATTCCAGAGGTGACTGAATATGTTGAACACTTTTTATATACTTACTGGCTATTTGCAGTTCATCTTTTGAGAACTATATTCACTTTGTCTATTTTTTTCACTGTAGTTCTGGATTTTTTTAAAGTTGCCTACAGATTCTCCTGTCAAATGAATATCTGGCAAATACTTTCTATTCCATTTTGTAGGCTCTTACTGAATTTAAATATTTGGTTCTTTTGCTGTACAGAAGCATTTTTTTGTCTTTTTTTTATTTTAAAATACTATTCAGTTCTACATAACAGCCACAGCTTCCCTTTTTCTCTCCCTTGCTGTCCCCCTCCCCTTCCCCCCAGCCCAACCCCCCATTCCCACCTTCTCCAGATCAAGGTCTCACCCGAGGACTGGGATCGACCTGATCGACTCAGTCCAGGCAGGTCCAGTCCCCTCCTCCCAGATTGAGCCAAGCGTCCCTGCATAAGTCCCAGGTTTCAAACAGCTAACTCATGCAACGAGCCCAGGACGTGGTACCACTGCCTAGATGACTCCCAAACAGATCAATCCAATCAACTGTCTCACCTATTCAGAGGGCCTGATCCAGTTGGGGGCCCTTCAGCCATTGGTACATAGTTCATGTGTTTCCATTCATTTGGTTATTTGTCCCTGTGCTTTTTCCAACCTTGGTTTCAACAATTCTCGCTCATATAAACCCTCCTCTTTCTCACTAATTAGACTCCCAGCGCTCCACCCAGGGCCTAGTCGTAGATGTCTGCATCCAGATTCCTCAGTCCTTGGATGGGGTTTCTGGCCCAACTATTAGGGTGTTTGGCCATCCCATCACCAGAGTAGGTCAGTCCCGGCTGTCTCTCGGCCATTGCCAGCTGTCTATTGTGGGGGTATCTTTGTGGATTTATGTGGGCCTCTTTAGCTCTTTGTTTCTTCCTTTTCTCATGTGGTCTTCATTTACCATGGTCTCCTATTCCTTTTTCTCCCTCTCTTTTCTTGATCCAGCTAAGATCTCCTGCTCTCTTTCCCTTGACTCTCGCCCTTCATTGCTCCCACTCATGTCCAGGCTGTTCATGTAGATCTCAGCCATTTCTCCGTGTCTTTCTTGTGGTCCTGTGTTCCAGGTAGCCTCACTGGTGATGTGAGTAGCAGTCCAGTCATCCTTGTTCCACATCTAGCATCCTCCTATGAGTGAGTACATACTATATTTGTCTTTCTGAGTCTGGGTTACCTCACTCAGTATGATTTTTTCTAGATCCATCCATTTGCCTGCAAACCTCATGATGTCATTGTTTTCCTCTGCTGAGTAGTATTCCATTGTGTATATGAGCCACAATTTATTTATCCATTCTTCAGTTGAAGGGCATCTAGGTTGTTTCCAGGTTTTGGCTATTACAAACAATGCTGATATGAACATAGCTGAGCAAGTACTCTTGTGGTATGATTGAGCATTTCTTGGGTATATGCCCAAGAGTGGAATGGCTAAGATCAAAAACACTGAAGACACTTGATGCTGGAGAGGATGTGGAACTAGGGGAACTCTCCTCCACTGCTGGTGGGAATGCAAGCTTGTATAACCACTTTGGAAATCAATATGGCACTTTCTTAGAAAATTGGGAATCAATCTCCCCCAAGATCCAGCTGTACAGAAGCATTTTAACTCAATTTGATTCTCTTCATATGTTCATGCTTTACTTCCTAGGCTCTAGGAGTCCTCTTCAGAAAACACTCCTCTATGCCTACTTCTTGAGGCATTGCCATAAGTTTTCCTCTAACACTCTGCATGTTTCAAGTCCGAATTCAAGTCTTTGATCCTGTTAATATGCTTGTTTAGGTTGAAAAACAGGGATCCACTTTCATTCTTTTATGGGGATATATAGTTTTCCAGAAGCAGCTTTTTAGAGCTTGCTTTTCAGGTCTTTGTCAAAAATCAGGTGGTTATAGCAATGTGACTTTATCCCTGGGTGTTCCAACCTCTGTCACTGTTTCAGTACCCTGTGCCAATGTCATGTTATTTGTGATGCTGTGGCTCTGCAGGGCCATGGCCATTGATATCGTAGATGGAGCCTCCCCCAGCACTGATCTATCTGAACTCAAGATTGCTTTGTCTATTTTGGCCTGTTATACTTCCATATAAATTTTAGACATGCTTTGTTTTATTTCATGTAAAAAAAATCATTGGAATTTTAATGAAGATTAAACCAAATCTAAAAAAATCTTTCAATATTATTGTCATTTTTGCAGTTTTTATTTGAACAATCCAGAACATGGGAGAGCTATTCATATGCACTGTCTTTAATTTCTTTCTTCTGTTAAAAAAAATCTTAGAGATTGCTTTCCTTGTTTATTTATTTGGGGGGACTATTGTGTGAGTATTTTTTCTAATTTTTTTCTTGCAGCTTTACTATTATTATATGAAAAGGTTTGATTTTCGTGTGTTCAGTTTTGTCTGTTATTACTTTGTTGAAAAGGGTTAATCCATTTTAAGATTTTTCTAGTGGAGTCTTTAGGATCTCTTAAATATATGACCTTAGCATCTGTGAGTAGAAATAATTTGATTTCCCAAAGTGAACACCTTGTTTCTTTCTCTTGTCTTATCACTCTCATTATGACTCCAAGCACTATATTGAAGAGAAATGAGGAAACATGTCTAATTTCTAGTTTAAATTTAAATTATTTCTATATTGCTTCATTTAGCATTATCCATTGGATAGTCGTATAAACCTGTGATGGTGCTTACATATGTTCCTCCAATTCCTTGGTTCTTCAGGGATTTTATCATGAAGGGATGTTACACTTTTATCATGAACAGTTTTCTGCATTTTGTGAGATGATCATGTTATTTATACCTCTGGAAGTATTTATGAGCCAAGTTTTACATATGTTTTTGTTTTCCATATGTTGATTGGAAAGAAGTCAGTTCAGCCATAGAGACATAATCCTTTATATATGTTGCTAAATTGGCTTACAAATAATGTAAAGAAAATTTCTAAATCTGTATTCAATAGGGAAATTGGTTTATCATTTTTTTGTTTGCATGAATGAATATGGACCATATGAAATAGTAGTCAGTGAGATAAACAGTACTCCTTAACAAATTCATGCAAGCAAAACACAAGAAATAAAATAGATCTTTATTAGGCATCTCTTTTTGTAAAGTAATAAAACAAAGTTCATCATTTTACACATATATTTAAAATTAATAAAATTGCTAATCACTAGGAATAAACATTAATTATCAATAAGTCATTTCATACAAAGCATAATTTTGATGGGTTGTTAATCCTTTGCCTGATGGTAATATATGTGTGTGAATGCATGCATTAGATACACATAATCTTCCTGCTGAGGAAAGATAGGAGAAAGGCTAACAGTAAAACATTTAGGTATTTTATCAAGGGCCTTCCACAGGGGAACCTTGCCATCTCTTCATTCAATGGGTTCTGGGTCTGCAGACTAGCTCAAGTCTGGAAATTGATTCATGAGCCAAGATTCCCTTCTGACAAGATCCAATATAGCCATTCTCTCACTTGTTTGAGATTTTTTTCACTTATACAGATAAAAAAAAAAGTCACTAGGCTTCTAATCTTTTTTATGCCTGGAAACACCATGATGGATTAGCAAGTACCAAAGGTCCATACAAGTCATGCCACCATAACATCACGTTGCCTGTGTTGTCCATTATGTGTCAGGCCATTATGGACATGACTTTGTCCGTTTTGCCCATTATGTTAACCATGATCATCTTACCATTGGTGATTCAGTTTTTCCCCCTGGCTCCTGACACCTTGAGTTGTAATTAACCCCATTGCATTTAATTCATCCAACTAAGCAGCAGTGTCTCCAATCTTTAGGTCTGGTACAAGAAAAGTGGCAACAACACAACTTTTCAAATGTGCTGGTGCCTCTCTCACCATTTTGCATCTTATAGGATTAGTGAAGAGCATGTCTTCTGGGATTTCCCATTGTGGATGATTAGGTTTTACACAGCATACCCACTCCAGCATTCCATTTTTCCCCTGATCCTTAAGATCCCTTCATCAACATTAAGTCAAGGAATATTAGGCATCTCCAACTCCTTTTCACTAGGACATCTTTTAACAAAAGCTTCAATCAACCTTTCAAACAAACTTTTAACACGTTTTTAATTGTGTTAGCTTCCAAATTAAACCTAGAATATCCACTCAGGGGGTCCATATCAATAAATTCAGACTGATCCCATTTATGTTACTTCCAAAATTATCCCACACTCTTAAAATCCATCCCACACATACTTTCCAGACTTCTACTTAAATGAATTAGCAAGCTCATTAAGCTAATTAGTAGTATAACGCACCTCCTAATGGGCTACACTTTCTACCTCCCCTTCTGGAGCCTGCTTTGCCTTAAGTCTGGTTATAGGTCTAGAGGCAATTATTGGTAGGTCCTGATTGATATCAGTATTGTCTTGGCTGACATTTTCTTCAGAGAAAGTTACTGCTGGTTTAGCAGACAATGAAGTATTAATTTCTTCAGTCAAAGGGGGGGAAAGGCAATATTTCAAGATTACTTTCTCAGGTGAGATAAACCCTTGAGAATCTGAGAGTTCAAAGTTCTCAGCTTCAATAGGATCATCCCACACAACTCCACCACAAGTTAAAGGATCCTATTCTTCACCAATTAATACCCTTACATTGACCATCAACACCCTCAGAGGTCGGCACTTGAATTTTTGCTGTAACTCAACCAACCTTACACAGCTTTGGCTTGATTTTCTTCATCTTTAGCTCTGTGGCTACTGAAAAGATTCTTTTCCAGAACATGCTTTGAATCCTTTAGACTGTTTATGGCCATCTTGAGACAGTTAATTTTTATCACTGAGTTCATTGTTTTCCTTCATATTCTGAGATGCTGGACATTGGTTAATTTTATTACAAAGCTCAACATTAACCTTTGTCAGTTTATCCAGAAATGCTAAGAGCAATGGACCAGAATCATCATTTTCCTCATAACTGTCAAAAGTTTCATACACAGAATCAACAAATCCATTGCCTCTCACAGTTGGTGAGTTATGATAATCAATTGCATTTGTCTTCTTGAGTTTGTTAAGGAGATAATAGTTCACATGTTGGGCTTTCAATATTCTCTGAGCTCCCAGGTGAGACTTCAGTAATGGGAGAGGTTTCAGTAACTGTAGGTGTTGACAAACTGGAAAGCCTATTCCAGGTAGTTAAAAGATTCACCCTAATACTTCTGCTGCTCTACAGCCACTTCTGGTATGAAAATCTGTATCAGTTATGGTTCTCTAGAGTAACAGAACTTACAAAATGAATCTCTCCATATGTATATAGAAAGGGGGATTTATTAGAATACCTTGCAATCTTTGGTCCAGTTAACCCAACAATGACTGCCTATGAATGGAAAGTCTAAGAACACAGTAGTTGCTCAGTCCATAAGGCTGGATGTCTCAGCTGATTATTGGTATCTGTTGGGATTGCTGGGATCCCTAATGCCAGTGAAGGAATAGACTTGCTAGCAAGGTGAAAGCAGGAAGGTAAGAGCAAAAGCTTCCGTCTTCCATGTCCCTATATAACATTGGTTCTCAACCTTCCAATGCTGCAACCCTTTAATATAGTTCTTTATGTCATCGTGATCCCAGCCATAAAATTATGTCCATTGCTGCTTCATAACTGTAAGTTTGCTACTGTTATGAATCATTATATCTTATAATCCACATGGTCTTCATTTGACCCTACCCCAGGAATCTCAACCCACAGGTTGAGAACCACAATTATATAGGCTTTCAATAGAAGATGTGCCCCAAATTAGAGATGGGTTTTCCTAGCTCAAATGATCTGGATTAAAGGATTTTCCTATGTCAAAGATTCAGATTAGAAATGGAACTTCTGCCGGGTGGTGGTCGTGCATGCCTTTAATCCCAGCACTTGGGAGGCAGAACCAGGCAGATTTCTGTGGGTTTAGGCCAGCCTGGGCTACAGAGTGAGTTCCAGGACAGGCTCCAAAGCTACACAGAGAAACCCTGTCTCAAAAAACAAAAACAAAACAAACAAAGCAAAACAAAAACAAACAAACAAAAAGAAATGGATCTTCCTACTTCAAATTAAGCAAAAGTCCCTCACAGGTGTGTGTGGTGATAATTTATTTGTATTCTAACAAATAAAATTTGCCTGAATGTCAAAGGACAGAGCCAGCCACTAGATTAAACATAGAAGGCAGACAATGGTGGCACACATCTTTAATCTCAGCACTTGGGATCTTATGCCTTGCTATCAGTATTTGAGAAGCACACACACCATTAATCTAAGCTTTAGGAAGGGTAAGACAGGAAATGATATGTCTGGGCAGAGAAAGGCATATAAGCCAAAGTAGACAAGAACTCAGTTCTTTTGGCTGAGAACTCAGAGGTATTCAGACTGAGGATTCGTGGAGACAGGATCTTCCCCTTTCAGCTAGAGTTGGCTAGGTGAGAATTGTTTGTGGTTTGTTTCCTCTGATCTTTCAGCATTTACCCCACTATCTGGCTCTGGGTTTTTATTGTAAAACAAATTAGGATTTGTGCAACAGGTATGCCCTCCATTTCTGGATTTTAGTTAATTCCAAATGTAGCTGACAACCAAGAATAGCCATTCAAGATGGGTAAATGATAAAACTCATACCTAGTTCTCGATCAATTACCTTTACTCAGTTAAGGAATTCATATTTATTCATTAGGAAAACATAATATTCTTTCATGGTTTTGTTGCAAACTCAGAGAAAACAAAAGATCAAACCTCACTGCCACAGCTACATTAGCTGAGAGGTGTGAAAAATCATGTATAATGAATACAAGAGGGCAGATCACTTTAAACAACCATTTCATTTTCTCTGAACACACATTCTGAAGTGCAATTATAAAATTACTATTCGCCGATTAAAATTAAATTAAATTTAGACATCAAAAATTATTAGCTTTTGTTTTGTAGGTTTTTTTTAATCCTAGAGGCCATAGCTTTAGAGTTTGTGTCATTTTTGAACAATATCTCTTTTAAATGGGTCACTTCAGTCCTAATTGTCTGAGCCTTTTTTCCAAGATTGTAAGATCTAACCACTGTCAAAAAAAATTGCTACTGAAAATGTTTCAGCATTTCAAGTCAACACTCAGAGAAATATATTTACTTCAACTAAGAAAATAGAGTTAAAACCAACCTTGCAAAGCTACAGAGGCCTATAGCAAAGAATGGTCCCAGTCAGCTGCTTTTAAATAAAATGCTAAAATAAACTGAATTAAGTAATTTCTTATATAAATAAAAATTTAAGAATACATTGGTAGAATACAAATATAAATATTTGGGTACATGAAATTATTGCAAATTGTTTTTTAATTACACAATAAATTTTGAGAAAATTGTGTGTACATAAAAACACAAAATATATCACACCACTGTAATTGTGACAAATCATCATTCAAGGAATTTTAATGAAATGTAAATATATTTTAAAGTTAAATGACATACATAAAGGGAATGAAACAGAAGGTACATTGTGGTGATATTGTGTGCCCCAAAATATTGTGCACCCTAATAAACTTATCTGGGGGTCAGAGAACAGAACAGCCATAATATTACACATAGAGGTTAGGCAGTGGTAGCACACACCTTTAATCCTAGCATTCCAGAGGCAGAGATCCACCTGGATCTCTGTGAGTTCAAAGCCACACTGGAAACAGCCAGGCATGGTGACTCATGCCTTTAATCCCAGGAAGTGATGGCAGAAAGCAAAAAGGTATATAAGGCATGAAAACCAGGAACTAGAGTCAGGTTAAGCTTTTAGGCTTTTTAGCAGCAGTTTGGGTAAGATTCATTTGGATGAGGACCAAGAAGCTTCCAGTCTCAGGAAACAGAAGCAGCTGAGGAACTGTTGAGGTGAGAAGCTTTGGCTTGTTCTGCTTCTCTGATCTTCCAGCATTGACCCCAGGTTTGTTTCTTATTTAATAATAACATTCAGAATTACATCTACAGAACATTTAGAATTGTATTGGTCACTTTTCTCATTGTTATGACCAGAAATTTAAGGAAGGAGAGTTTTATTTTGACTCAAAATTTAAAGAGACACACTCCATCATAGCAGCAGCATGATGATCAAGTGGCTGGTTATTTCTGGTCAGTAATTGAGAAACAGAACAAGATGTACACTGGCATTTGGTATAGTTTCCAGCTGTTCATTCTCCATTCATCCTTAGGGCCTAGCTCAGGCATCACACATTCAAGGTGTCTCTTTCTCCTTCAGATAATTCTTTCTGAACAAGACATTACAAATATGTCCAAAGATGTATCTCAATGATGTCAAAGATGTCCCTGGACCAAAACAAGGTGACAATTGAAAATTACCATGACAGGCATGTACTTATTGTGTCTGTGAATTTGTACTGAAAACTCAAGCAATGCTGACATTTTAATGTGTTAAGAAAGAATGTTTTATGTTTTTATTTATTTATTTATTTATTTTATTTTACAATACTATTCAGTTCTACATAACAGCCACAGATTCCCTTGTTCTCCCACTTCCTGCCCCCCTCCCCTTCCTCCCAGCCCACCCCCCATTCCCACCACCTCCAGATCAAGGCCATCCTCGAGGACTGAGATATTGTTTACATTTTTAAAGTGTCTAACCTCTATCTACAAAATTTTATGTAGCTCAATTTATTTTACATGTTTTTGAATAAAGTGTAATAATCTGATGTATATTTAAAGTATGAAATTATCAAATCAAAATAGTCAATGTCCTGTCTCTGCAAATGTTGCACCCAATATTTATCTGTAAGCTATAAGGTAGGGTGTAATATTTATGCGTGCATATATTATGCACTGGACAGGTCAGAGTAATCAATGTCTCCCTCACCTATCCTAGTTTTGGCTCTAAGCCTTTTAGTGCCTCCCTGATTGTTTTGCCTTAAAATGTATAATAAAAAATAGTGAAATACAGTTATTCCACTCTGCTGTAGAATGGTGTAACTTATTTTATTTTCCTTAGTTCTTGTTTCTCATCTTTTCTCTGACACTACTTATCTCCAACATGAAAAGCCAGTAATAAGAAATGTGCATTCACATTGACGTTTACATCCAATTGAGAGAACACACAATACTTTCCTGACTTGTTTCACTTACCGCTATAGTTTTAGCTTTTAAGAACATTACATCATTACAAACTCTACATAGGACTAAGGTTTTAAAATTATGTTTCATTTGGTTTACTCTGTTCAGTACAAACAATGCAGTTAGGAACTATTTTAGCCTTGAAGAAACCCAGTTGAAACTTTGGTTGAAACTAAACCACAGTAACTGATATAGGCACACACATGTACACCCACAGAATTTTTCTAGAGCATTCTGTTGATCAGGCATATGTACCTGTCACATATTACTCAGCTTAAACTGTAGCTGTTACAACTAGAATTGCTTAAACATTACTGAAAACATTTAAAACAAATGAAGCTCTGTATTATTAGTTTATTGTTTCTAATAAAATTTCATTGGTGTTATATGACAAAACTAAATGTAATAATGGAAAATTTTCACAAGTTTTTAAAATTACATGCTATGAAAGTCAAACACACCAATTTGGTCATTTGTACTTATTCTAATTAATCTTTCTTAGATCCTTCATGACTTTTCTACATAATTAATTAGTCTAGCCATCTTCAATATAAGTCAATGGAATTATAAGTAAGAAATTGTGTTTATGAACATAATTTTTAAAAAAGATATTGTATTTACTTGCTATATACTATTTATGACAAAAATAGGTATGTGCTGATTTAAGGTATTATATATTTGTAGTGGGTACTTTTCTCATTAAAACAGAACTTCAGCATTCTGATGAACATCAAGTCAGAAAGTTATTAAATTTTAAAATCTCAATTAACTTTCTTAAAATACCGAGTGGAAACACAGCCAAAAAAGTGGGGAACTTGGATATTCCCATGTAATCATGTTTGGAACTACAGATTTCTTCAGTAAATAAGTGCATCACATCAATTTTCATACCAAAAATGACAATTACTGACACAGGAATGTATCTTTGATTTATTTTTAGTTTTAAAATATTCATGTGGGGAAAGAACAAAGATACACAGTTGCCAGTTTATCCAGAGTGATGTTTTGTTTTTTCTTTTCTTTAATTTACTTTTGAATTAATTCTGTTTTGATAGCAGGTTTGTCATGAGTTGATTTCATCATATGACAGTTTCTATGGGATACAGAGCTTCTGATCACTGATTGTGTGCACTGTGAAGATAACTGCTTAAGCCATAATGTCATCTGAGTGTTAAGAGCCAACAACACTTCTCTATCATCAGATAATTGCTCAAAATCAGTTTTATGCTTGCAAGGGTATGTCATATTTATGTTTTATTTAGAGATGCACTGAAGAATGCATATATTATTTAACGTTATTTAATACAGTCACTGATATAAACACAAAATATAAAAATTATAAACAATAGAAAGAAAGAAAGAAAATTGTATATTTTGAAAGCATACAAAATGAATTGAAAAATTATTGAACCATATAGATTTTTTAGTATAGGACTAGATTATATTACAATAACAGCAGCATTTTGTGTAACTACTAAAAAAGACATGATCAAGCCAACATTACAGGAAAATATTTTAAATGGGCTCATTCAGTTTTTATTTCAAATAAAACTAGTTTACCTTAAAATTTCAAGGTTTTAAATTTTCTATTACCTGATAGAAATTATGTTACTCATTTTGAAAAGCAATAACCTACCTGTGATTTAGATGAAAAGTGAGTTCTGTGAAATGCTGCCAAGAGGAAGTTTACAAATCTCTCTCTCCTTTCTTTCTTTCTCTGCCTTCAACTGGCCATAATGTTGTTCTCAGATACTGTTACAGTGCCTGCCTGTACGACACCATGTTTCTCACCTTGATGATAATGGTCTAAACCTCTGTAACTGTAATCAGACCCCCAATTAAATACTTTCTCCTATAAAAGCTGCCTCAGGCATGGTGTCTCTTCATAACAATGAAATAATGACTAAGACAGTTTCCCTCTATAATGTTTATTCCCCTATTGCATCTGTGAACATATTTTTCTGTGCTGATCATTATTGTATCTCACAGAGTTCACAGGTGAGCATCATATAGATCAAACTGCCCTATAATTTCATATTTTTATACCTACAGACTAGTACAGATCTCAGATTTTATTAAGAGAGATTTTTTGTTTGTTTGTAAAAGGGGCAGCAATTAACACAGAAATCACAACTAGTAAATGCACAGAGAGGAACTGTGGAACGCTAAGTTTCAAATGAAACATCTATATCAAAATTTTTTCCCATGTTTCAGGAACTATTATACAAGAGTAGACCAGCCGGGCGGTGGTGGCGCACGCCTTTAATCCCAGCACTCGGGAGGCAGAGCCAGGCAGATCTCTGTGAGTTCGAGGCCAGCCTGGGCTACCAAGTGAGTTCCAGGACAGGCGCAAAGCTATACAGAGAAACCCTGTCTCGAAAAACCAAAAAAAAAGAGTAGACTGAAAGATGGCTAAGCCTCAGATATCAGGAGGGACAAGATTGAAAATGTTTTGTTGTCATAACTGGACTTCTACACTTATGAACTCAGAGTAGCTACTGTTACCTACCCAAGACTTGCACAAAATCATTCCAGTCAACATTCCATCGTGAAGAGATGAGACTCGTGAGTCCGCACAGCCAGCTAAGTAGCTATGATAGTTCATTGCTTCTGGGGGAGAGAAATTTTATTTTCCTGAAGGGTGTGGGCTCTGGTAGATCAACTATGGTCTTGTGAATGACCCCATACTCTTGAGCACATTAGCAAAACAAATCATACATTGTGAGTTATTTATAAAAAGGGGTATGGGATAAGATTTGGTGGGAGGTAGGGAGACTGGTAAGAGTTAGGAGGGGAAGGGGCTGAATACAATCAAAATTCATTCTGTGCATGTTTGAATTTTTCAATTAATAAAAATATTGTATTTTCTAAAATTAAATGGTTATATAAGTATAAACATATAAATGTATCTAACAACAATTAATGAAAAAGAGAGGCCTTAATTTGAAATACAGCAAGGAAGATTTGGAGGTAGAAAAGAGAATGGAGGAATGGTTTTGTTTGTTTGTTTGTTTTTTGTTTTTTGAGACAGGGTTTCTCTGTGCAGTTTTGGTGCCTGTCCTGGATCTTGCTCTGTAGACCAGGCTGGCCTTGAACTCACAGAGATCTGCCTGGCTCTGCCTTCTGAGTGCTGAGATTAAAGGCATGTGCCACCACTGCCCAGCCGAGGAATGATGTCATAATGTCATAATTTCTGATCATAATAGGTATAATTAAGAAAAAAACTAAGAATTTTTTTAACTTGTTTTAATAATCAATGTTAAATAACTGTGTGTTTATATTTGATACAAAGAGAATTATTTAAATAATGTGATAGATTTTTCAATTCAAAAAATTAATAAAGCCAGTTAGCAAAGAAGAAAAGAGAGTGGATCAAATGTCATTCTCTGGTACCTCATCTTCTAGAATAGCAAAAGCTGCTAAAATACAATGAGAGTTTAATTGTTCCTTTGTCTGTCTGAGGCTTCAGTAGGTCTATAGCCTTAGGTCAAGCAATATTTTTAATGCAGTATAAACTGAGGTCCTCTGCATTTTTTAAAAAATCTTTACATTTTGTGAGTATGAGTTTTATCTAGATGTATGTCTATATGCATGTCTGGTGCTTGTGGAAGGTGGAAGAGGGAACTGAATCCCCCAGAACTAGTTACAGAGAGTTGTAAGCTACTGTCTAGGTACTTGAAACCAAACTTGGCTCTTTCCCTACTCCTCATACTGTGCTGCCTTGCCCAGCTTAATACAAAGTGAGGTGCTTAGTCTTACTACAACTGATATGCCATGTTTTGTTGATATCCAAGGGAGGCCTGCCCTTTTTTGAATAGAAACAGAGGAGGAGTGGATAGGGAGGTGCAGACAGGAGGTAGTGAGGAGGGAGTGGGAGGAGAGGAGGAAGGGAAAACTGTGGTCAGGATGTAAAAATTTTTTCAAATAATGTAATAGCATAAATAAGAAAAGAAAAAAATTAATTGTATGAACTATTACATTTATTTTTAAAAATTATTTAATTTTATGACAAAACTTGGTAGAAAAGTTTATTATGCTAGTAACTCATTAGAGTTGCATACTTATTCTTGTGTAATGAAGTTGAATTAATCAATAAACTTGATTATTTACAAAGACTAAGATCCTTTAATAGATATAATAAGATTTTAAAACATATAAATTGGAGAAAATTCATAGCAAAATGATTGATGTTAAAGATATTTTTTTCTTGTTTAAGTTAAATACAAACTTAGTTTAAATTAGTAAAGTGGGTGGAGAATAAAACTACACTACAGGATATATAGTGAAAACATGACTTTCTCCAAAGCAATAGAATCAGTGCTTATATACACAATTCATAAGCTTACATGAAAAAAGTCTGTGTGTTTTCTGAAAATATAAAAAGTCAGTTGTTCCTCTTATATTCAAAACATTCTGTAAAACTTACCAACATCTTTCACAGGCTCCTTTCTATCCTTTAACTTTTGAAAACCTATCAACACAATTGTGTTCCACACATATCAATTAGTTTTTTCATTTTATTTTTCTCCTGGTCTAAGATCTTAATTCATATTCTTCTGCAATTTTAGTGCCAGCAATTTCTAAAAGGTCTTTCCAGCTCTGATACTTTTTTTAAAACAAATTTTTCAAGAAATTATCATACATTTAGAGAAAGATCAAATTTTCAGGCTTTTGCAGGAATTTTGGAGATTGGCTTTATATATATATATCCAATGAGTGAGAAGAAAATCTTTCAAGTATCATCTATAGGTCATTTTTTTTTCTTTTTAATCACATTAACTTTTAGAAGGATTTAAACTATCATATGATTCATTTTTGTGATTTTTTTTTGAGACAGAGCCTCACTATGCAGCCCTGCATGGCTTGGAACTAGTTACCTAGACCAAAGTAGGATTGAACTTACAACGGTCTTTCTACCACTACCTCCCACTTGCTGGGACTAAAAGCACATACCTCCATGGCTGTATCACTTTTGTGATTTTTTTTAATAGAACACAAATTCCCTTCCTATCACTTACTAAAGTCACATTTTCAATTTTTTTCAATTTGTTCTAACAATCAAACTGCAATGTCATTAGGTTGGATGTCACTGAATTCACCTATCTCCTCTTCCTCCCTTCCTTTTCCTTCTTCCTCCTTCCACTTTACTCTTCTCACTGCACCAATATTTCATTTTATTTTTTTCAGAGGAAATCTTCAAATTTCTTTGAACAATTCCGCAGTTATACAGGAAAGAAAGACTATTTTATTTCAAATATTCACCGCATTAGGCCATTGATTAATAAATGGAATTTTTTTTTTTTACTTTTGTTGTGCAATCTGTCAATTTCAAATAGAAAGTGATATAACTAAACAAGTACTTAGTATGGCTTTTTCATAGGAAAATCACCTTTATCCACATGTTTTGAGCAGAAACAACTTGATCTAGCACAATGACACACCCTTTAGTATCCTTCATTTCTTCTTTTATATGTTCTTCATCAGTGTGAGAATTCCTTACACCTGAGCCACAAGAATTCCTTTGAACAGTTCAGATAAAGGAGGGTTGAGGGCAAAACAGCACAAAAGTTGTTGTTCTAAAAAATAATTTTAGAAGATAAATATGGAACCTCTGTCCATCAGGAGGGATCAAATTCATGGAGTATGAAAGACAATGTCCTTTCACATTGAAAACCCTTGACAAGTTGAGTCCAGTGGTCATATACATTACCTTTTCCTAACCTTAGACTCCTCTCACTTCCATAGTTATAAAGATCAGCAGTGATTCCTCTCAGTCTCTGCACTTTGTTTTTTCATGTGTTTATTTGAGATAGAAAGACAGAGAGATAGAGAAAGACACAGGGAGACACTTGGGGAGGCAGGTTCTCTCCTCCCACCATGTGGGTTCTATCCAGACCATCATTTTGATTGGATATATCCTTACCAGCTAAGCCATGATGTCTGCTCCCAAAGGTCTTTTAGTTTTCATATATAAAAGTTTCTACTTTTGCCATAAAATTCTGCATGTTCTTCCAAATATACAATGCAATATCAAGCAGCATAATTTCATATCCTTAAAAGAAATCCATGCTTGAATTATTCAACACCAAACCAAAAGCAACCATGCATCTTTTCACTCTTCAAACTTTTTTCTTTTGAAGTTTATTATATAATTAGAATTACACCCCAAAACTATCCTTTATAACATTAAAAATATGCTAGTTCCTCTAAGTGTTTTGATAACTTGATAATCTGCATTGGTATGTCATTGAATGAAAATTTTTCTATGAAGACAATAGTGTATACCAGTTTTTGTTAATTAGGTGATATCTTGGTAGCCTCTATTATTTAGCATTCATAAATAAAGTTTCTATAAATATTTATAATATAAATAAGGTTTTATGTATGTGGAAACTTTGTTTTTCGAGACAGGGTTTCTCTGTGTAGTTTTGGTGCCTGTCCTGGATCTTGCTCTGTAGACCAGGCTAGCCTCGAACTTACAGAGATCCACCTAACTTTGCCTTCTGAGTGCTGGGATTAAAGGTGTGTGCTACCACTAAACAAATTGAGTAAATAATGAAGAACATAATTTTTGGACTGTATACAGACTATTATTCCTTTTTTATTTTTGCCTTTATGTGTGTTTCTTGTGCCTTTTCTTTGGCTTTTTTCCTTATATTTGTTTGTTTTATCTTATTCTGGTTTGTTTGCTTTTATTTTGTCATATTTTATTTTATTATTACATTTAGGTGTCTGTTTGGTTTCTAATGAGAGAGAGAATGGGTATGGATTTGAATGGGTGGGGAGGTAAGGAGGAGCTGAGAAGAGAAAGAGAAACCATAATTAGGATAAACTGTATGAAAAGAATCTATTTTCAATAAAACAAGAAAAAGATTTCTTTCTCTTTAGTAAATAAATAGGACATTGTGAGCATCTATATTAAATAAATTCTCTTTAATGGGAATTAGAGCTTCATTAGCTTTTGTTACATGGGTTCAAAATTAAGGAATTTTAAAAATAACTCTTTTTTTTTTTTTTTTTTTTTTTTTTTGGTTTTTCGAGACAGGGTTTCTCTGTGTAGCTTTGCGCCTTTCCTGGAACTTGCTTTGGAGACCAGGCTGGCCTCGAACTCACAGAGATCCGCCTGCCTCTGCCTCCCAAGTGCTGGGAATAAAGGCGTGCGCCACCACCGCCCGGCTAAAAAATAACTCTTATTGCAGATAGATAGCTGGGAGAAAATCCGCTGATACTGATTGAATCTTTTCCATCAAAGAAACTTGAACACAAAGAGCATGTAGAGAAACATGTAGGGAATTAATACATTTAGAAATAAAACTTTGAGGCAGAGGGTATAACTCAGTAGAAGAGTACTAGGTTTTATACAAAATAGTTAACAAACAATCCTATGAAAGCTATTTGCCAAAGACACTACAATATAGAATGAATTAATAAAATGTAGCAAGAGACAAAATATACACCTCTAGCCTATTGACAATTACAGTTTTCTTCAATTCAAATGCCAGAGAACAAAGATTCACAAATAAAGATTCTTCTTTGGAAGAGAGAAGAATAGCAAGAGAAAGAACAGGCAACAATGGAAATGCATTAGTGTGTCATTCAAACTCTACTATTTAAATGAATATGTCTGGAAAGAAGCAAAGATGTTAAGACAAGGAGACAGACAATGACAGGAAGGAAAAAAGTGAAAGCAGATCTCAAGAAGCAGAGGAGAAAATGGAGTAATGTAGCAGAAAAATTCTTTAAAGAGGTAAATGAACTATACAAAAGCTGAGTATGTCAGTCAAGGTGAAATTGCTGAAATCAAATGTTGGCACCTAATTGTGAAGAAACTAATAAATTCACCTACAACAAAAGTAGTGATCCAGTTTGCATAACAAAAAATACATTTTTAGAAAGTTAGGACTCAAATGTAGCATTGATGTGAACTCATTGGAAAAACAAAAATATTTTACATTGAAAGTTAAGTGAAACTAAATTTAAATTAATCTAAATAAAGAATTTGGAATGCAGAATTAACTTCATAGTAGTTCTAGATGAAATTTATTAGTAAATATGAAGAAATAAAGATCAAAACTGATAAAATTCTGACATCAGCTGTGCAGACAGTAAAAGGCACATATGTATATGTTCTACTATAAGCAAATTTCAGAAATGATATTCAATAGGTTCTACCTTAGTCAAATCTGTATGTCTGGGGAGTGCTGTGGGTTGTGTTTCTGTATACTGTGAATATGTGTGGCTCCCATTATATAATAAATAAAGCAGTTTTGGCCTACTGCAAGAAAGCTTACTGCTAGGTGGGAAAATCCAAGCAGAGACACAGAGAGAAGAAGGGCAGAGTTGAGAGAGTCGAGCCCACTGCAGAAGGAAGAACATATAAATGAAGGCCCATTAAATTAACACCTGTCTTTTCAATGGAGTCTTTGAAATCCAGAGAGGCCTGAGCTGTTGTTCTAGTAGCTCTGAAATACCACAGGCATCCCAGACTTCAAAATACTGCAATAGTATGTCATAACAAAAAGAGAAAGGAAAAATATTTCATGATAAAACAGATATGAAAATTTATATCCACCAGGACAGCTGTACAAATGACAATAAAAGGAAAATTTCAGTCTAAAGTGTAAGTTAATTATACCCAAGGGGTCAGATGGAATAAACAATTCCAAACAACCAAAACACATCTAAGAAAACAGCAACATCACAACAAAATAATAGGAATTAATAAACAATATTTAATAATAACTCCGTGGTCTCAATTTACCCTAATAAAATTCTCAGATGAACAGACCGGATTAAAAAACAGAATTAATTCATTCAACTTTTTGCTGCCTCTAAGAAATATCACATACCTCACTCAAAGATAGACAGCATTTTAGGATAATGAAATGAAAAAGGGTTTTTCAAGTAGATAGATCTTAAACATTAGTCTGCTAGCTATTATATTTTGATTCCTTCATTTTTTTTTTTAAGACAGGACCTCTCTATGTGGTTCTGACTGTCCTGCAACTAACTAAACCAGACTAAACTGGAACCAGACTAAACTGGAACCAGGCTAAACTGGAACTCACAGAGATCTGCCTGTTTTTGCCTTCTAGGTGCTGGGATTAGAGGAATGGCCCAGCACGCTCAGTCTGCCTAGCTATTATAATGTCTGACAAAAAGGACCTTAAATGAGAACTAGTCAGAAGCAATAGGCAATGATATCACATACTCATTAAAGGGAATTTTTAGCAAGAGGGGATTTCAATTTTAAGCATTTATACACCAAACATGGGCACTGAATTTTATAAAAGAAGCAGCATTAGATATAAAATCTAATATCGCCCCTACCCAAGGAAAGTGAGTGAATCAATACCTCATTGTTACTACTAGACACACAAAAAACTGGAAAAACTCTAGGGTTAAATATTAAAATAAATTTAATGGACATCTATAGAACATTCCATGTGAAGACTAAAGAATACACTTTGTTCTCAGCAACTCAGATAACTTTCTCCAAAATTGACAATAAATAAGGATACAAAGCATGTCTCAACAAATATAGAAAAATTGATATAGAATATTGTATCACAAAGAAAGTGAATGCCAATAACAATAAAAGGGTAGAAAGGAAACAAATATATGGGCCCTAAACAACACACTTTTGAAACCCCTGAATAAAAATTTGGTCAAGAGAAAAATCATGAATAAACTAAATATTTTATAGGATTAAATGAAAATGACAACACAACATAACAGAATTTATGGGGTACACTAAAAGTTCATCATTAAACACTAACATAAAGAAAAAAACTAGAGCTATCTCATGTTAATAACTTAATTATGTACATGGAAACTTTAGAAAAACAGACAATCATACCTAAAAAGAGCATGTAGGAAGAAAATAAAAACAATTCAGTACTAAAATTAATAAGATAAAATAAAAATAAATGCAAAGAATCAATGAAACAAAGAGTTAGTTATTTGAAAACATTAACAAGGTTGATAAAACTTTAACCAAATTAGATAAAAGAAAGAGAAAACCCAAATTAATAAATTAGAGATGAGAAGTGACAAATTTTGTCATATTGACAAAATTCAGAAAACCACAAGGATATACTTTTAAAATCTGATTTTCACCAAATTAGAACACCTAAATGAAATAGATAAATTTCTTTGTACACATATTCTACCAACATTAAACTGAAATGAAGTAAATAATTCAAACAGAAGAATAACCTCAGGTGAGATATAACCAGATTAAAAATCTGTTGTTACCTTAATAAGGAGTGGTAGCACAAGCTTTTAATCGCAGCCAGATTAAAGAGGTAGAGGCAAGCTAAGTTCTGTGTTTGGGGCAAGCCTGGTCTACAAAGTCAGTTTCAGGACAGCCAGAGCCATAGAATGAGACCCTGTTTCAAAAAGCCAAATAACCAACGAACCAACCAAACAAACAAAACGCAAAAAAAAACCCAGAAATCCTCAACCAATAACCACAAACAACCTATCATAAAAGAAAGTCCAGTGCCAAATGAGTACAGCACATAAACCTAACAAATCTTCAAAGAGGAATGAACACCATTCTTCCTTGAAAATATCCAGAAAATAGATTCTGAATGATAATTTTAAAATCTTTTTGAAGCCAGTATTATCCTGATATCAAAACATAGCAAAGACTTCACAAAGAAATGTATACACCAATAATATTTATTAACATAAATCCAAAAACTTCCAATAAAATGCTTGAAATGAAGTTAAAAAAAACACATCCCAAAGGTTATCCACAAAGATCAAATAGGTTTTATCCTATAGATGAAGGAAAACTTCAACATACATAAATCAATAAACATAATCACGCATACAAATAGAGTAACAGACAAAAATTTCACCATAATATCATTAGATTAATAAAAGATCTTGACAAAATTCAACATTTTTTTCATGTTACAAGCATTAAACACTACTACTTTATTCTCTTAGCGGAATAATTCTAAGACTAGAGAAGGGAGGGCATATCACAATATAATAAAGGCAATTTGTAATCAGATGAATAGAAACTCAAAGCATGTCCAGAGGGATAAGACAAGAACATTCAATGTCTCCACACTTGCTCAATACAGTGCTAGAAGTCTTAGTTTGAGGAGCAACACACATGGAGAGGAGCAAGGAGACACAAATAAATAAAGAATTCAAAGTATTTTATTTGCACATAAAAGATTTTAAAGACTCCACCATGGAATTTCTAAAGCTGATAAATAAGTTCATTAAAGTTGCAATATACAAAATAAGTACCACAACCAGTACCCTATATATGTATTAATAATAAACAGTGAGAAAGAAATCAAGGAAACAATGCCATCTTCAAAGGTCTAGAAACCTCCTAGAATAACTCTGTAGAAATGAAAAAGTTGTAATAAATACTTTGAGGTACCAAAGAAAGAATTTGAAAAAGATGTCTGAAGATGCAAATACAATCATGCTCATGGATCAATGGGATTAATTTGGGAAAACAGTCACTCTACCAACATGATCTACAGATTCAAGGTAATACCCATCAAGATTCAAAACAATTTTCACATAAATTGAAAAGAAAAAAAATCTTAAACTTCATATAGAAATATTTAAAAAAAATCCAGAATGTCTAAAACGATGCTGAATATTACAAAACAAAACAAAACAAAAAACTGTTAGGCTATCACTAGGTTTTGGCAATGAAATCAACAATACCCACAGGAGGAAGGACAGCATTAGCAACAAATGGCAGTGGACAAAATAGCATAGCAGTGATCGGAACAGTGACACTAGCTCTTTAGCTTTAATTTTGCACAAAATTCAACTTCAAATCAATAACAGACGTCAAAACAAGACAGATTCCCTGAATCTTCTAGAAAAGAAAGTAGAGAATATACTTAAATTCATTAACACACACACACACACACACACACACACACACACACACACTTTCTGAATAATAATAATGCAGGCATTAAAATTAAGAATTAATAAGTGGGACATAGTAAAATTAATAAACTACAGAAAAGACACCATCATTCCAGTGAAGAGTTAGCCTATGGAAATGGAAAAGATATTAATAATTATACATCTGACAGAAAATTAGTATTTAGAAAATAAAAGCAAACCTTTTGAAAAAAATTTTTAAAGAACACCAAGAAAAAAATCATTCAATTAAGCCGGGCGGTGGTGGCGCACGCCTTTAATCCCAGCACTCGGGAGGCAGAGCCAGGCGGATCTCTGTGAGTTCGAGGCCAGCCTGGGCTACCAAGTGAGCTCCAGGAAAGGCGCAAAGCTACACAGAGAAACCCTGTCTCGAAAAACCAAAAAAAAAAAAAAAAAAAAAAAAAAAAAAAAAAAAAAAAATCATTCAATTAAAAATGGGGCATGAAACTAAACAGAATTCTCCAGAAAAGGAAGCATAAATGTCTGAGAAAAAACCTAAAATCTAGCCATCAGGAAATTTCTAGTTAAAACTACATTGAGATTTCAGCTTACCCCAGGCAGAAAGGACAAGATTAATGATCAAATGACAACAGATGCTGGTGCAGATATGGGGAAAGGAAAATACTCATTCAGTGCTGGTGGGAGTTTATATCAGTACAACCAATATAAAAATCAGTGTGAAGATGTGGTGATGCTGTGTTCCCCAAAATATTGTGCACCCTAATAAACTTATCTGGGGTCAGAGAACAGAACAGCCATAATATTACACATAGAGGTTAGGCACTGTAGCACACGACTTTAATCCTAGCATTCCAAAGGCAGAGATCCATCTGGATCTCTGTGAGTTCAAAGCCACACTGGAAACATCTAGGCATGGGAACAAGAGCCTTTAATCCAAGGAAGTGATGGCAGAAAGCAGGAAGGTATATAAGGCATGAAAAACAGGAACTAGAGCTGGTTAAGCTTTTAAGCTTTTAGCAGCAGTTCAGGAGAGATTCATTTGGATGAAAGCTCAGAGGCTTCCAGTCTGAGGAAACAGGATCAGCTGAGGAATTGGCAATTTGAGGAAGCTGTGGCTTGTTCTGCTTCTCTGATTTTCCAGCGTTCACCCCAGTACCTGGGTCCAGGTTTGTTTTTATTAATAAGACCCTTTAAGATTCGTGCTACATGAAGATTCCTCAAAGAGCTGAAAATAGATTTACCACAAGAGCAGGCCACAAAATTCTTGGGTGTGTACCCAAAGGACTCTATATCTTACTAAGGAAATATTTGCTCATTCATATCCATTTCTGCTCTATTCACAATACCTAAGAAATAGGAACAGCCTAGATGCCCAACTGATGAATGAATAATAAAATTTTTATACTTACAGAGGGATATTATTCATTTGTTTATAAAATTATGAAATTCTCAGGTAAATAGAAAGTATTGAAAACAATCATCCCGAATGAGGTTACCTAGACCCAGAAATACAAACACTTCATTTTCTCTCATATGTGGCTCTTAGTTTTTTGTAATTTGCATTCAGGTGTTTGTTTAGAGTTTCAACAGAGGTTACTAGAATACATCTATATACCTAGTAAGAGACCATTTTGGAGGAAGGGGATCTTTGAAGGAGGGGAAATTACAACAATTTTTTATAGATATAAATAAGAAATTGGAACAGCAAAGAATAAATTTAGTGGCTAATAAGAGAGCTAGTTAAATGAAGGAATATAGATAGAGATAACTAACACTAAAAGTCTTTTTGAAAAAGCAATATGAAAACCTACTGCTACGGAATATTTCATATATATATGAAATATATATCTATATCTATATCTATATCTATATCTATATCTATATATGTGTGTATATGTATATGGTTTAAATAGAGCTACCCTATAATTGGGGAAGAGCAATACCCCACGTGGACATTACATGGCAACAAAAAAATAGCCCATAGTAGAAATGGGTTCCATCTTTTATTGTTCAGTGGAGTCCTATAGACTACCCAAATATGAGAGGCTATTGTTAATGATATTGGTTACTCTCTAATGCTATAGATTATTCTCCTCTACTAACTAGACAGCGAAACTCAACTACTGAAAACATGAAATACTTATGTTATATAACATGGAGACATCTAGATGGCACACAATTGGTATACAACTAAAAGCTACAAACCAACTGTCTAGCTACTGAAAGAGAAAAATAATAATGAAAATCATTCATTTATTATTGCTGAGAGTTTCAATAATCAACTGCCTGGCAAGATATGCCCACTGATGCAATGGTGGCACAAATGTTATGGGAATAACCAATGACTTTTTTTTTTATAAAATTTAAGGCCCATTCTACGAGACAGAATGCATACCTGATAATGTCAATAAAGTCAACTACCTGAAGCAGAATATGCTGTGGGCCACCCTGAGGTAAAACTTAGAATTATTCTGCTAAGAGAATAAAGTAGTAAAATGACTCCTGGTGGCACAGTACTGGTAGATCTTTGCCTCACTCAGTCCTCATTAAAGAAGCTTCTTCTTGTAATAGATGACAACACAGAAACCCATAATTGGTCAGCATTCAGAGGAAGAGACTTTGAATTGCTTAGACTTATGAGATGCTTGTATCATGATCTTTTCCTCAAGACACAGGTGTGTACAAGAGGGTGAAATGATTATAAGGGCCAAAGGTGGTGAATGAATTATTGTAAACAATATTTCATAGACATAAAAGTGTGCTTGTGACAGCAAGAACACGACCAGCAGAATCACAAGTCAGACAAAATCCCGGGTGTGCAGTCTTACTTCTATGCTAAAGAACTCTTGGCAGTTGATTGCTGATATGTGAGAAGTCAGTTTCCTTCCATGAGGTGGCTTGTGGAATATGAGTAACACTCCTTGGCAGGACCCAAATCTAGTAATAGAACACCACCATCAACAACAAATAAGATTCCATGTTTTATTTGTTGTTATTTTTTGTTTTGCTTGTTTATTTTTTAAAAAGAGAGCATGAAGTTGAGTGGGTGGCTTGAGAGTGGGAGCACTTTGGAGGAGTAGGTAAAGTGGAATGAATATGATAAAATGCATTGTATAAAATTCTCAAAGAACAAATAAAATCATTGCTTTAAAAATGTATGTTATAAATATTCCCAGAAAAATAAGAGTTTGTAATTCCATGCATTTAATAGCAATTCCAGTGACAGTAATTATTTTGAATAAAAGATTTAATCTAAATGCCCATTCCTAGTGAATAAGTCTGATGATATTTGAAAATTCAATTTGGCACATCCATTTAAAGAATAATTTGGATGTGTATTCATTAATCTGAATGGAATCAGAATCGATGCATGGATAAAATAAACACTATGCTTTCCAAATTGCAAGACTGTGATGCCTGAATTCCACTTGTTTGTTCTATGACCAAAACACAGAATTAAAAATAATTGCAGGAGTTTATAGGGACAGAGGATCTGTGGAGATACCAGAGCAGTTTCTGTGCTTGTATTCAAACTGAGGTAAGATTAGTGGACAAAACCAACAGTATCCTTAGCTATAGTAGTCAGAAGCACTGGATATCTCTTTACCTTCTAATTGTTTTATTTTAGATTAGCAATTGTTTATTTTCCCTAACTTTTGGAACTGAGTGTAATCCTTTCTTTCATTCTGACATATTTTGTTCTATTTCACAGTACTTATTAAAGGAGAGTAATTTGAGACATTAAGAACAGAATATTAAGTGGATACTAGATTTAAAGCAAAGAATAACCAGACAACAACTCACAACTCCAGAGAAGATAGCTAACAAGAAAGACCCAAATAGGGACACATGGATCACCTGGGAAGGGGAAATAGATGATATCTCCATGAGTAAACTGGGGAGGAGAGGTAGGCAATGGAGGGTAGGGGATAGGAGATGAGAACATAAGGGAACAGGATGGTCCAGCTAGAACAGGGATAGAGTGAAAAGCAATGAAAGAGATACCATGATATGCTGTGGATAATACTCTATATAAATAAAACACTGATGGCCAGTGACCAGGCAGGAAGTATAGGCAGGACAAGGAGAGAGGAGAATTGGGGAAACAGGAAGAAGGAGGGAGACACACTGCAGCCACCACCAGGACAAGCAGCATGTAAAGATGCCGGTAAGCCACCAGCCACGTTGCAAGGTATAGATTTATAGAAATGGGTTACTTTAAGATAAAAGAACAGTTAGCAAGAAGCCTGCCATGGCCATACAGTTTATAAATAATATAAGCATATGAGTGATTATTTTATACATGGATTGTGGGACTGCGGGGCTTGGTGGAGCCTGGAGAGAAGCCCTACAGCAACAAATGGCGCCCAACAGCTCGAGTTTCCACCTTAAACCTGAGAATATTTAATAACCAATTCCAAACAGAGCCAAAACCAGTTTCCTGCTTCTTGTCTCATACGGGCAGCTAGATGCCACAAAAAGCAGGTTTGAACACTGGCGGGTTCCTGGTGTGTGTGTTTGACAGGAATGAGGTGTCTGCCAGCGGCACATTACGCTGTGTGGTAGATTTAGAAAAGAGGTTTCTGGGCTACACGCTGCTTTGATAAGAAGCATAGACCCACTATTTCTGAGAATTGATGGCTCCCAGAGCTGGCAGAAAAAATGTACCACCGCCATGTTGGGAAGCTGAAGTGGGTGGAGCCAGCAGCCACTTCAGGCTTAGAAGGCAATATGACTGATTCAGATAAAATAGTTTATAATACATGTAAAAATGTACCTAGGCTTAAAAGACAAAATATATATATATACCATTATATAAACAAATAGTATCTAAAAATAAATTGTTTTAAAAAAAACAGTAAAGGTAATAAGCCACTTAAAGATGGCTATCACACAGAAAATCTGGATTATGTTGTCTTTGATATTCGTAACTAAAGAAAAACATTGGTTGTAAAAGCTGTTCAGTTATGCCAAAATGTAAATTTTAAAGGTACCTTGACTTCAAAATTTGGATATAAGGATATGTTACTTTGGAAAAGAGGTTCTGCTTTTGTTTCCACAGAAAGCCAGAGGCTATGGATTTGTTCCAGATTAAGATACATCAGGTTTGACCAGCCAAGACCCCCTGAAAGATCTCCAATGACACCATGGCCCAGATGATCCAACATCCAGAGCGGTTTCAAGGCAACTGGCTTCCACAATATAGCCTCAAGGACTACCCCATAGGCCTAAAATTTTCTTTGCATCCCCATAAGATACAGCGCCCCCCTCCAGCAGGAAGTAGTAAGAGATGCTACACTCAAATTCCCAAATATACCAAACTGGCTTTAAAGGTGGAATTGGCTCACTCCTCCTCTAAACCCAAACATATTGCTTAAAAAAATGGTTAAGACATTCTTGTGTCCCAAATCAGAAGAGCCCTCTGGTGTGGGACAGAGAAAAAACAATATTTTTATTTAAAATAGGTTGATTATAAATATGATCTCTTTCTAAAAAAGAAAAGGGGATATGATATAGATATATAAGAGGATATAGAGATGATAAGAAAAAAGGGTAGATTAATGAACCTACTTTTAAAGAACAACTTGTTTAAAGTGTTTTACATTGGTATATATTTTAGTTTATGTTTAAAATGTTTTACATTGGTATATATTTTAGTTTATTGATACAAACTTAAAGTTAATTTTGTTATACTGTATATATATATATAAATATATATATTTCTATTCTTGTTTGAAGTATTATGTTTATGTAACTCATTTAAAATTGTAATGGATAATTAAAAATAGATTAATAATTAGTCATCTATGATAATCATATTTGTAGCCATGTTAGTTAAGTCTTCTAGGTATACATAGATATATTTCAGATAGATAGGTAATCTTCAAACACTTCATAGAACTAGAAAATATGGCATTTAAATAACTTAGAATTCTGTTGACGTGAGACACAATTGCTCCTGGCTGCACCAATTGATCCTGAGAGAATGTTGGGCTTCTAAGACATTTCCATTTGGAAGTTTGTCTTTTTGGCACAAAATGGCCTACCGGGCAAAGAACTGTCCTTGCCTTGACAGCTGACAGTACGAATACAATGCTGTCCTTTCTGGACAAGCGGGACACAAGGAAAGTGACCACTGTACTCTGCCAAGACAGGGTAAGATGGTCTTTCAGAATTCCTGCTTCTGAAAATGGTCTGTCAGATACTCTAGGCCTATAGCCAATTTGAATGCACCGACAATGCTGAGAAACATTAGGTGACTGTCCAGGCTGCCAGCTGTCTTGGTCTACTCTTGCAAGATTCCCGAAAGTTGCTTGCATCCATCTACCATTTCTCAGGTACCATTATGTTCCTTCTCAGGTCTTTGATGTGGTTAAAGACTAGATAGTTGTAATTTCCTCAGTTATGATAAAGGATAAGTAAGATATAAAACCTTAAACTCACAAATATAAGATAGATAGGACATCTTCTTTAATATTGTAACTGTAATTCTTGCTTGATAATTGTTTTGTTATATGTAATTTTACTATGTTAAAGTTAAAACCTTCCTTTTTAAAAAAAGAAGAAAAGGGGAAGTGCTGTGGATAACACTCTATATAAATAAAACACTGATGGCCAGTGACCAGGCAGGAAGTATAGGCAGGACAAGGAGAGAGGAGAATTGGGGAAACAGGAAGAAGGAGGGAGACACACTGCAGCCACCACCAGGACAAGCAGCATGTAAAGATGCTGGTAAGCCACCAGCCACGTGGCAAGGTATAGATTTATAGAAATGGGTTACTTTAAGATAAAGGAACAGTTAGCAAGAAGCCTGCCATGGCCATACAGTTTATAAATAATATAAGCGTCTGAGTGATTATTTTATACATGGATTGTGGGACTGCAGGGCTTGGTGGAGCCTGGAGAGAAGCCCTCCAGCAACAATGATAGAGGGAGACATCATGGGGATAGAGAGAAACCTGGTGCTAGGGAAGTTGCCAGAAATCCCCAAGGATTGGACTACCAGAAATTCCCAGCTTGGACTACTAGAAAGAGTGGAGAGGGTTCGTGAACTGAACTGACTTACCTCCGGTGATCAAATTGGTGAGTACCCTAATTGTGATCATAGAGCTCTACTGACTGATGGAAGCAGATGCAGAGATCCACAGCCAGACACCAGGCAGAGCTCCTGGAGTCCAGTCAAAGAGAGAGAAGAGGGATTCTATGAGCATGGGCATCAAGGTCATGATGGAGAAACCTGCAGAGATGACCAAACCAAACTAGTGGGAACTCATGAAAATTGGATCAATGGCTGTGGAGCCTGCATGGGACTGGACTAGGCCCTCTGCATGGCGAGACAGTTGTGTAGCTTAATTTGCTTGGGGAGGCTCCCGGCGGTAGGATCAGAATTTTTTGGAGTCCACTATGTAGGATGGGATACCTCATGCAGCCTTGAGGCAGTGGGAAGGGCTTGGGCTTGACTCTACTGGATGTGCCTCTTCATGGGAGGCCTTACCTTCTTGTGGGGGATGGGATAGGAGGGGGAGGCTGGGGTGGTGATAGGAAGGAAGAGGGGTATCTTTGATTGGTGTATAAAATAATTAAATTTTTTTCTTAATAATACAAAAGAAAATATTAGAAGAAAACATAGACTCTATTAAAAATATATTTTTGTTATTTCTTTATCTTAAAGTGCAATGTCTAACTGCACATTCTGGTGTCTGTAGCTGTAACTTTCTCTGGTCCCACCTGGCCCCATGGTCCCATGTTTCTTTGGTCCCATTCAGCCTTGCAGTCTCATAGCTGCTTATAAAATAATCATTCAGAAGCTTAATATTAATTGCAAATTATATATCCTAAGCCTCAGGCTTCTTGATAGCTTTCTCTTATAACTTAACTCAACCCATTCCTATTAATCTATCCGTTGCCACAGACTGTGGCATTGCCAGTCTGCTGGTATCTTGTTGCTCCTTGTTGCAAGAATTATAGTTATACTATCTAGTCTACTTGTATTTGGCAACTTTAAAGAAAATATTTTATCATCTATCCTATATTTGTGACTCTAAAATTTTATATCTAATTTATCTTTTATCATAACTAATAGAAATTATAACTATCCAGTCTTCAATTACATCAAAGATCCCAGAAGGATAAAATATTACCTGAGTAAACAAGAAGTGCATTGCAAGCAACTTCCATAATTCTAGAAATGACAGAGACATCTGGCTTCCTGGATAGTCACCCCAAGTTTCTCTGCAATGTTGGGGCATCCATCTTCAGCCTATAGGTTTAGAGTCACTCAGTTGCTTTTCCCATGTCCTGCAAATTGTCTGGCAGTCTTCTCTGCAAGTATGAACCTGAAGGACCATTTTGCCTTGTTTGGGCAAAATTTAGCAGTGATTTTTCTATGTGTTCTGTATGACCGGTTTATACAATATATTATCAAGCAGTCAAGGCAAGAGCAGTTACTTGCCCAAATGGCTATTTTTTGCCATAAAGAAAGCAAACTCCATATGGAGTTTCTTCAATACCCATCATCCTCTTTGAAGTAATTGGTGCTGCCAGGAGCAGGCATGTCTTATGATCCATAAAATCTAAGTTTTTAAAACATCTTAAATGCCATATTTTGTAGGTCTTTGAAGTGTTTGAAGATTATCTACCTAATTGAAATATATTTATGTTTATCTAGAAAACTTAATTAATATGACTAAAAGTTTGATGATCATAAATGACTATTTTGTATTTTTAATTATATATTACAATTTTAAATGAGTTAAATAGACATAATATCTTAAAGAAAAATAGAAATATTTATATAGTGTAACAAAATTAACTTTAAATTTGTATCAAAAACTAAAATCTATAGCAATTATAAGTTTGATTATCATAAAGGACTAATTATTTTTTATTTTTAATTATATATTACAATTTTAAATGAATTGTGTAAACACAATATCTTAAACAAGAATAGAAATATATATAGTATAATAAAGTTAACTTTAAATTTGTATCAATAAAGCAAATTCCACAGCAATGTAAAACATTCTAAACAAGTTATTGCTCTTTAAAAGTAGATTCAATAATCTACCCTTTTATTTTATCATATCTCTAATATCCCCTTTTCTTTAGGAAAAGATTGAATTTATAATCAACCTCTTTTAAATAAAAATAAACATTTATAAATAATATTTTGGGAATTTGGGCATAGCTTCTCATATTACCTTTTGCTGATTGGGGCCATGGGCAATCTTATGGGGATCCTGAGAACATTAAGAATTATAGTTAAATCCTGGCTGTAGTAGTCTGTCAAGTTGTATCCACCTTTCAGGGGGTCTTGGTTGATCAAACCATATTAGCCTAGAAGCAATCCACATGTTCTCATTTTCTGTGGAAACAAAAGCAGAACCTCTTTTCCAAAGCAATGTATCCTTACACATAAATTTTGTAGTCAAGCTATCTTGAAAATTTATATATATCAGTTTAACTCAGCAGCCTTTATAATCAAATGTATCTCTGTAGTTAAAAATCCCAAAGACAATATAACAATATGCCGTATGTAGATTCTTTGTATAATTCTTATCTTTATGTGACTTAATTTTTATATTATATTTATTGTCACTTTAAAGACTATTTTTATAACTATCAATTTCTTTATATAATTGTCTATATTTCTTTTCCTCTATCTTCCAAACCTACGTATATTTTTACATACATTGTAAAGCATTTGGAGGTTTATTCCATCTGTATCTGTCTTATTATGTACCTGTAATCCTTTTTTGATCATTGTGTTAAATTAGAGCGTGACTAGGACTGAAGCAGCAGCAGCCCTGACTGCTGGCCCCGCCCCATTTGGTTTTTTAATATGGTGTAGGTACCAATGAGTCTTGCTTACCTCTCCAATCTGTGAAGCAGTATTAGGTAGTATGCGGGTGTATTTAAGCCCATGGCTGTGTTCCCATTCCCTCAGGAAGTGGCTGTGAGAAGTCTCTTTGTATTGTGGCCCAGCTTGTCAGAGACCACAGGAGAACACCATGTTATTGCTGAAGCTCACTCTGGCCAGGGCTAGCATCTCTGTATTGCAGCCTGCCATGAGCGACATGAACTAGGAAGCTGCTCTCAGCTCCATATTGGAAACCTTTTTTTAAAGTCTTTTCAGGTTTTGGGTGGAAATTCTTGTCCCATATTAGGCACTAAAATGTAGCCATAAGTTTCTCCAGTCCCATCCAGCACTGCAATCCCATAGCCACTTACGAAATAATCATTCAGAGGCTTAATATTAATTGCAAATTTATGGTCTATGGGTCAGGCTTCTTGCTAGCTAACTGTTATAACTTAACTCAACCCATTTCTATTAATCTATAGGTTTCCATGTGGCCATGGCATTACAGGTCTGCTGGCATCTTGTTGCTCCTTCAGTAGTATGCTGGTGTCTCCTGGAGTCCAACCTTCTTCTCATTTTTTGTTTGAACATACTACTTAACCTTATCCCACCCTGCTATGAGCCACTGCAGCTTTATTTATCAACCAGTCAAAGCAACACATACTCACAGCGTACAGAAAGACATCCCAAAGCAGGTGTCAGAATTGCAACTGAATTTCTATAATAATTTATTTAATCCATATGTAGAACATGTGGGGGCTGGAAAGACTGATTAGAGTTTAAAAACACTGGCTGCTCTTGCAGAGGACAGTATCAGTTCCCAGCATCAACATGATGTCTCACAACCATCTGTAATTTCAGTTCTCTATTATTTGCTATCCAATCCTGTTTTCCATGGCACTGTATGTAACTGGTAAATAGACTATACATGTAGGCAAAACTTTCATGCACATAAAATACTAAAAAATTGTAGCTAAAAGTTTTCTGGGTCCTGCTTGGCTCACGATCAGGACAAATCTCTCTCACCTGTCAGTCCCGCAGCTGCTCAGACCCAAATAAACACACACAGGCTAATATTAATTAAAACTGCTCAGCCATTAGCTCAGGCTTACTACTAACTAGCTCCTACATTTAAACTCATCCCATTTCCGTTAATCTATATGTCACCACATTTTCCATGGCTTTACCTGTGTGCCATTACATGCTGCTCCCTGGATAACAGTCTGACATCTCCTGACTCAGCCTTCCTCTTCCCTTAATTTTCCTTGTCTGATTATCCTGCCTATACTTCCTGCCTGGCTACTGGCCAATAAGTGTTTTATTAAACCAGTATACAAAAGCATTATCCCACAGCAAAACATGAATTTTTTAAAGGTAAAATGATGTAGAACTTGAAACTTTCATATCAACAATGGCCTTATTATTTAAAAAACAAAATAAAGCAAAACAAAAACTTATTTTTTATTGACTCTTTTCCTGTTTCAGTTTCCAATTCTGTTTACCTCATGGTCCCCCCATATCATCCCCTCATCCCTAGCATGGCCCCACACAAGGAAACAAATCAAAGTAAGCAAGCAAGCAAACAAAACAAAACAGAACAGAACAAAACAAATACCACAACAGAAAAATCTCTTTGCTTCTCCTTCTTTCCTGCTTCTCCGACACCTCTCATCCTGGTAGCAATGGAGGCTTCAGTGTGCCATATGGTATACATCTTTGTCCCATCAGTTTTACTGGCAAATATTTATTGCAGTGAGTCACTGATCTGGTTCAAGGCATCTGGTTTTTTGGTACACCATTATCACTAGATCCTCACCAGAACTCCTCTGGGATTTCCTGTGACTGCCAAGAGTCTTGGAGATCTTGTGGGTATTGTTCCATAGGACCATCTCCTTCACTAGCTCCTACAGGTCCTAGGTGGGGTAGATGCTAGGGTGGGTCAACCTAAGGCCCAGATATGGACCTGGATGGTAGCCAAACTGGTCAGTTTGGACCTTTTGTCCAGTTTTCTTTTACCCCCTCACCACATGATCCTTCATGTTCCCATCAGTACCCAAACACTGTCAACTCACAAAATCTATTCCATTTCCCCTTCCCAGGATGACCCATACTTCCCCACTTGAGCCCTCCTTGTTACTTAGGCTCTCTGGATCTGTGGATCATGGCATGGTTATCCTTCACTTTATAGCTAATTTCCACTAATAAGTGAGTACATACCATGCTTGTCTTTCTGAGTCTGGCTTACCTCACCCAGACCATCCAATTTCTGGTTCCATCCAATTGCCTGCAAGTGTCATTAAGTCACTGTTTTTAACAGCTGAGTAATACTCCATTGTGTAAATTACCACATTTTCTTTATCTGTTCTTCTACTGAGGGATATCTAGGTGTTTCCAGGTTCTGGATTTTATGAATAAAGCTGCTATGAACATAGATGAACAAGTATTCTTGTGGTATAATTAAGCATTTCTTAGATATAAGCTCATGAATGGTATATCTTCGAATTGAGGTAGATCAATTCCCAATTTTCTGAGAAACTGCCATACTGATTTCCAAAATCGCTGTTCTAATTTTCACTTCCACCACTAATGGAGAAATGTTACACTTTCTCCACATCCTCTCCAGCATGTGCTATCACTTGTATTTTTGATCTTAGCCATTCTGACAAGTGTAAGATGAAATCTCAGATTAGTTTCAATTTGCATTTCTCTGATGATTAAAGATGTTGAACATTTAGTTAACTGTTTCTCAGCCATTTGAGTTTCTTATATTTAGAATCTCTGTTTAGTCTGTGCTCCATTTTTTAATTGGATTATTTTGGTTTTGATGTCTACTTTCTTGATTTCTTAATATATTTTGGAAATTAGCCCTCTGTTAGATGTGGGGTTGGCAAAGATCTTTTTCCATTATGTATATACCTCAGCTGCAGCCACAAAGAGCTCCTCCTGTGCACATTCACTGTGTTTCCTCATAAAAGGCAGGCCTTTCTCCGATTGGACTCCCAGAGCTCCACCTGGGCCCTGGCCATGGATCTCTGCATTTGCTTCCATCAGTCATTGGATGAGAGTTCAATCATGACAATTAGGGTGTTCGGCCATCTAATCACCAGAGTAGGTCAGTTCAGGCTTTCTTTCAACCATAGCCAGTAGTCTTATTATGGAGGTATCTTTGTGGATTTCTGGGGACCTCTCTAGCACTTTGTTTCTTCCTATTCCATGAGGTCTTCATTTATCATGGTCTCTCTTCCCTTGTTCTCCCACTCTGTTCTTGATCCAGCTGGGATCTCCTGCTCCCCTAAGGTCTCTTTCCCCCGACCCTTGCCCTGCATTACTCCCCCTCACGTCCAGTTTGCTCACATAGATCTCATCCATTTCTCTGTCACTGGGTGATCCCTGTGTCTTTCTTAGGGTCCTCTTTACTAGGTAGCCTCCCTGGAGTTGTGAGTAGCAGTCTAGTCATCCTTTGTTTTACATCTAGTATCCACCTATGAGTGAGTACATACCATGTTTGTCTGAGTCTAGGTTACCTGACTCAGGATGTTTTTTTTTTTTTCTAGACCCATCCATTTGCCTGCAAACCTCATGATGTCATTGTTTAGTGAGAGATGTTGAGACCATGATTGGAAAAAGCACAGGGACAAATAGTCAAAGTGGCAGAAACACATGAACTATGAACCAATAGCTGAGGAGCCCCCATGGAACTGGATCAGGCCCTCTGGATAAGTGAGACAGTCGATTAGCTTGAACTGTTTGGGAGGCCCCCAGGCAGTGGAACTGATACCTGTCCTTAGTACATGAGCTGGCTTTTTGGAACCTAGGGCCTATGCTGAGACACTTTGCTCATCCTGGGTGAAGGGAGGAGGGGACTGGACCTGCCTTGATTAAATCTACCAGGTTGAGCTGAATCCCCAGGGTAGTCCTTGTCCTGGAGGAGATGGCAATGGGGGGTGGATTGGAGGGATGGTGGGGGTTGGGGCAGGAGGAGGGAGGACAGGGAAATCTGTGGCTGATATGTAATATTAAATTAATTATAAAATTTAAAAAAACTGACAATGAGCTAAAAGAAAGAAAGATAGAAAGGAAGGGAGGGAGGGAGGGAGAGAGAGAGAGAGAGAGAGAGAGAGAGAGAGAGAGAAAGAAAGAGAAAGAAAGAAAGAAAGAAAGAAAGAAAGAAAGAAAGAAAGAAAGAAAGAAAGAAAGAAAGAAAGAAAGAAAGAAAGAAAGAAAGAATTATTCCAATAAAAATTAAGAATCAACTGAAAAAATAAATAAAAATAAAAGACAGGCCTTGCCCACCTCCTGTTTCTTTTCTCTTTCCCTCCCTTGTACCCAGGGAGTGGTCACTGCCTCCTTCTCTGCCCCTTCTCTCTCCCCTTCACCTCAATAAACCTCCTGCATGGGCCCTGTTGTATGGTGTGACTCCTTCCCACCATTTTAAAAACACAACTGTTGTTTCCCTGCCTTTTTCATCAGTCCATTTATTGTTTGTATATAGAAAGGCTAGTAATTTTTTTCATTAATCTTGAATCCAGACACTTTGCTGAATGTGTTTATCAGCTGTAAGTGTTCCATGGTAGAATTTTTGAGGTTGTTTCTGTATACTATAATATAGTATTATTAACCACAAGTTGTAACTTTTGTGGGCTCCCACAGCTTTCTGAACATATGTTCCATGAGTTCTTTATTAGTCTGTTGTCCAGCCACATGTTTGATGTAATGAACAGATTGCCCATTTTTTGCAATATAAAATAATTGAGAATTTTCCAAGTATTTACATTGTAGTTTCTTTTAGCTCTACATATGTCTTCCTTTATCTCTACTCTTACAGTTTACTATATGAAATCAAACCATGCTGTCAACAGTTTTTCTAGATATCTGCTCAGCTACACATTTATTTTCAAAGCTGACCAATTATATTTTCTACAAACCACTAGAACACAGCTCAGTCATGTTCTTTGTCATTTTATGACACTCTTAACTTCTGTTCCCAATGTGTTATCCTTTATTTCTATCTGTGTTGTCACCAAGATAATCATTAAAGTCCACATTTTTAGCATAAACTTCAGCATCTATTAACCTCTACCATTCTCCAGGTCCATAGTTGCTCCTCTAAGTTTGGATATCTGTATCATCTAAATGTCATATTCACAGTAAGTCTTGATTTCTCTGGAGAAATAAAATTGATGTGTTGGAGCCAAGCTTTGTAAACTGTGGGATGTGGCCCAAAATAGTATAATATAACTGAATGTGATGGTCTCAGAATTTTTTCCAATAGTACAGGTTTTTGAACATGCAATCACTCAAGATTAATTCAAAATCAAATGTTTAATGAGTCAATGGAGTTTCTGGAAAGGGTTTGTTGTATCATGTAACTTCACTTGAGCCTTGATTCTGAATACACCACATGTGTACTCTGCCCTGTGCATTCCATCCCACAATGTATTATCAATAAACACTGCCTGAGACATGCTTGCTCATATTCAGGATGATTATGTGATAAGAACTGCCATGTTTTACTGCATATTTGGAGTTTTCTGTTTCATTGAAATATGATGATTTAATCATGGAAAATGAAGACAATATATTCTTGTGTACTCCACAGTATGTATCAAAGTAGAATACCTTTAGATTGTACTGTTAAAATGATTGGATTTAGAATTACTGTTTGAGTTGGTTACCTAGGTTTCTTAAATAAATCATTAAAATGAACTTGACTCGGAATTAAGTGAAAGTTATCAACAATCACTAAAATGTTTCTAAACATATTTTTGCTATTTTATACTGTACTTATGCAAAGTGGCACTCTCAGCATTGACATGATAAAAATAAACTAGCCGGGCGGTGGTGGTGCACGCCTTTAATCCCAGCACTCGGGAGGCAGAGGTAGGCGGATCTCTGTGAGTTCGAGGCCAGTCTGGACTACCAAGTGAGTCCCAGGAAAGGCGCAAAGCTACACAGAGAAACCCTGTCTCAAAAAACCAAAAATAAAAATAAAAAATAAAAAATAAACTAAAAATATTAACCCTGCAAAGCATTGAAAATGGACTGTCCTGTAATAGCAAATATTCAGCTAAGATTTAATTATTCTATAAAAATAAGTTGGTATACTCATGTAATTAGTATACAATTTTGTATTCCTTTTTTATTAAATGATAAATACATAAGTTTTTCAATGGACTGTTTTAAAATAAAGTTATGATTTATTGTCAGTAAATGCTTGATAATCACACATATATATATATCAGATAGATAGATAGATAGATAGATAGATAGATAGATAGATAGATAGATAGATAGATAGATAGATAGATGTGGTGTGTGTGTGTGTGTGTGTGTGTGTGTGTGTGTGTGTGGTGTTTTGCAAAAAATTTTTGAGTAAAAATGAGTCAAGAGGGGAAAATATTTAAGCAGTTCTGCCTTGGTCAATCAGCCAGATGAAAAGTCCTTCCCTCTTCTCAGAAAGGCCTTCAGTTGATTAAATTATATTAAATTATTTATTTAATTATAAATTAAATTGAGACCTATTTGCACTAAGAGCTGTTTTATCCCATTCCTCCAGTGCAGACTGGAATCTCAGAGCTCCAGTGGTGTAATTGGTTAGCACTTGTTACCTAAAGAGCAAATAGGAATCCCACCTAGGGCTCCTCACAGACACGTTCAAAATAATGTTTAGGTGAATGTCTGGATACCCTGTTGCCCTGTTAAGCCAATGCAAATAATTAACAATAACAGATGATGAGGTTTCCTTTTCATTTGAAATATTTATTAATGATACATACAAATGGATTCAGTGTGAAAAACTTCCAAACTTCACAAACACATTTTATACCTCTAAGTAAGCTGTTATCACATACACTTGGGCAAAATCATACAAAACAAGCCTGTATAAAAGTATTGAGTATCTCAGATAATTTTTATAAGTTACTAAAATGAGAATAAAATTGATAAGTTGAATGTTCTTTTTCCCTTTTTCTATGAGATCTGCTTGTTATATTGAACATGTAGCTGAGATCATGGACTCTTACCTAGAAATTGTGGTGACTGTATTTTCACAAACCCATATATCTTCTCTTAAATTTTTATAGGAAGGAGTCAAATTCATATACAAGTGTGGTACAGAAGGTAAGAATAGAAAATGGCACCCTGGCTTCTAATGGACTCTTTATCTTGTGTCAAGGGGCACACTAAACTACTTGGACAAAAGTAGAGGCTATTCCATTCTATCAATATTTTTACTAATGACATAACACATGAATTGTTCCATCATAATTGGTACCACATGTATTTCATATTGCTTAATTATTTTTGACTTAAAAGAATCCATTTTATGTTGCACACTCTGAGATTTCCTTTTAAAATTCCATATCAGTAATATTTCAGAGTTCACTTTATTCCTCAACCTCTTGAGATTTATTTCAGGCAAGGAAGATCATTGAAAAAGTAAAAAAAAAAAATGCTCTCAATTTTTGGTGGTAAGAAAGATGCATTCAATCCAGTCTTTGAAAGAATTTGAGGAATTCCACTTCTGAAATTTCTTCACAAAATTGAAATATGTGGTCAACAATTTAAATAAAAAACAAACCATGTTTTCTCCCAATAATTTGTTTATTTTTATTGAGAAACAGTACAAATGGTTAAGAGTATAGAGTTTAGAAACCATTATTCTAGAGTTTGAATCTTGAGAAGGTACAAGTTACTTGTTATATGATCTTAACCAAGTAAGTTTAATTTTCTTTGCCTTAATTTTGGCAAATTAATCATGTGGGCATTATAGAACAACTTATCTCTTTATGAGGATCATGTCAAATAGAATAAACTATTTAACATCTTACTAACAATCTACAGGGTGTAAGCATCCCAAAAATATTAATTATTTTCTTTTTAATTTTGTAGTCAGTGTGCCTCTGAAACACAGGACAAGAAACCACCATTCTCAGTCAAGTCCTCTGCTACCTGAGTGAATGAACTTGATTGATTCTGATTAAGTGGAAGGGCAGAAAGTAAAAGTAATAATATTATTGATAGAGAAAACAACCATTATTAGGCTTGTAAGTATGGGTGTAGCTAGAGTTTTCCTGCCTTGCCCACAGTCAGGACAAATCTTTCTCACCCGCCAGTCCCACAGCTGCTCAGACCCAACCAAGTAAACACAGAGACTTATATTGCTTAAAAACTGTATGGCCATGGCAGGCTTCTTGCTAACTGTTCTTATAGCTTAAATTAATCCATTTCCATAAATCCTTGCCATGTAGCGCGTGGCTTTCCTACATCTTCACATTTTGCTTGTCCTGGTGGAGGCTGGCAGCGACTCCTTCTGCCTTCCTGTTCTTTTCTCCTCTCTGTTAGTCTCGCCTATACTTCCTGCCTAGCCACTGGCCAATCAGTATTTTATTTATTGACCAGTCAGAGCAACACATTTACCATGCAGAACATCCCACAGCATATGAGCTACTTTTGTGTTCTAGCAAGTGACGTTTTGGCATGGACCCTCTTTTATTTCAATACTGTTTTCTGACTCCACTATCAGCTTTGTCCTGATCCTTCAAGGTGTCTGTTCCCTAACTCAAGTCTGACAAGCACTTATCCATCCTCAGCAGTGGCAGAGTCCCAGTTTGTTTGTTTTTTTGTTTTCAAACAATTGGCTGAAGTCTGACAGCTTGAACTTTGCTAAGATGTCTCCTGTTCTGCTTCTGGGGTCTACTCAGCAGAGAAACATGCAGGTGATTACCATGGAATGAAACAGGAACCTGCCCAGAACTTCAAGCTACTTTTGGGAAGGACTACAGTACATCTTTAAAGATGTACTGTAGTCCCCGCTTCCCAATAGCAAGATCATTGTGAAATTCTTGTTTCTGGTCTTCTGGAGAACAACAAAATGTATTCTTCCTGTGTCCTGATTCACTATATCCTATGACTTTTACCTTTTCAAAAATTCCATGTGCAAAATGATTTAAATTTAATCACTTAAAATAAGAACCAAAACAGAATTTATAATTGGAAAGGGCCATTGGGTGACATTTATTTAAATTCTCTTACATATAACAAATTTTAAAGGTGTCAATAGTATTTCCTTGATTTAGAGAGGAAAAAATATTTACTGAAACTTCATTGATTGGGAATTTGTAACTTACCTTGTTAGAAACACAGACAGTTGTTGGTTATGAGAGAAATCATTTTTAGGTGAGTGTCATTATCTTCAACCATATTAGACCTTAGTCTGCACATCCACAAGAACCATCATTCAAAATAAAACTTATTTTTGCAGCCAATACTTCGATTGATTTACAAAACACATATATTGATGGTGAGAAAAAGAATTCAGACAGCACTTTCAACACTTTAAAATAACCTTTAGCTTATACATGGTTACAGAGTTTAGAAAGAATCATTTGAGTTAACTTTATCAAGGACACATCCATTCACTGTTTTATTCTAGAAGTATTTCAAGAATATTTTTTCTGCTGATATTGGTGATGAAGACATTAAAATATGCCAGACAATTGCTGTTTCTCATGGAGTTTGTCCAATCTAGGAAGAGAAGTTGTTTATTTATAGTACAAGACAGGTACTGATTGGCAGGAATGGGGAGAAGTGAGCAAAGCTCTCCAGAAGCTAGGATTTACAAAGATAGCCTTTCACTTGGGCATCTCAATTGTGATGGCTTCAATTTGTCTGTGAGAGAGTACGGTGGTATTTTATTTGTACTGAAATGTGATTTTATTTGTATGTTAATAAATAAAGTTGCTTGGGGGTCAGAACTAATAGCAAGCCATAGCAGAGCTGGGCGTTTGTGGCACATGCCTTTAATCCCAGCACTTGGTAGAAGAGCTAGGTAGATCTCTGTGTGGTCAAGGATATAGGCAGCATTTGAGACACACGCCTTTAATCTCAATACCATAGAAGACCTGGAGGACTGTACATACAGGCAGTGAAGAGGCAGTCATGTGTTTGGGTTTACAACTAATGAGAAGGCAGAACAGAAAGACTATATAAAGACAAACACACAGAAAGTAGGTCCTTTTCGGAGAGGTCTCTTGGCTTAAGAGGCTAGCTGTAACAGGCGGTAAGGCTCTTAGCTCTGACCCCTTGGCTTTCTTCTTTGCATTGGTTCTGTGTTTCTTATTTAATAAGACAGTTGGTTACATCTACAAGAGAGTACATTTGAACATATGTAGATGATGACATTAGTTTAAAATGAACTTTAAATAGTACAAATTCATGGGAGACCTGCTCCTTCCTAAACTGAAACAGAGGAGAAGTCGATTGGGGGAACAAGGGGAGCAGAATGGGAGGGAAGGAAGGAGGGGAACCTGTGGTCAGGATCTACAATAAATGAATGAATTTAATTAATAAAAAAGAGTAAATAAGTCAAATTCTAAAAGTATGGTATAACATTATAATGTTTATGGTCTGATTTTAAAATTTTTATATAAATATATATTACTTTTGATTAAAAACTAGAAATTATTTTTCTGATTATAAACAATTTCTATTATTTTTAATAATAAAATATAACAAGATAAAACAAAAGCTAACACATTGGAATTGGACAAAACAAACAAACAGAAGGATAAGAGCCCAAGAGAAGTGCAAGAATCAGATACCCACTTGTATATACATCCAAGAATCCCATAAAATGCTAAAATGGAAGCCATAATATATATACATAGGAGACTTGGTGCAGATTCATGAAGGATCTGTGAACACTTGCCTCCATCTCTTTGAGTTCATTTGAGCTTTGCTCATGTTGATCTAGAGAGCCTTGTTTTCTTCCTTCATTCTCATTCCCTCTCACTTTTATATTCTTTCTGCAACCTTTTCTACAGGGTTCCCTTTGCCCTGAGGGGAGGGATTTGTTGAAGACATCCCATTTAGGACTGAGTGTTACAAAGTCTCTCACCCTCTGTATACTGTCTTGTGATGGGTATCTGTTTTTGTTACCATCTCCTGTAGGAGGAAGTTTCTGTGATGATGGTTGACCAAGGTACTGCTTTATGATTATAACAGAATGTCACGGGAAGTCATTTTATTGTTTTGTTGGTTTGGGGCAGGGCAGGGGTAATGTTTGTTTGTTGTGCTGTTTTAGAACAGTATCACTTGGTTTTATCCTAGGTCCCTGGACTATCTAGTCTCATATTCTTGGTCACCAAAACAGTGACAAGTATAGGCTACATCTCATGGAGTGGGCCTTAAGTCTAATCAGATATTGATTGGTTGCTCCCACAAGCTTTGTGCCACCATTGCCCTAGCATATCTTCCAAGTAGGACATCATTATAGATCAAAAAGTTTTATGCATGGCTTGGTGTTTACATTTGTCTTTTGGTAGTGTGTAGAGTTATCTTCCATACTGAAGACACTAAAATATAAGAGTGAATGCTCTATGAGCCACCAGCTTAGTTTCTTCATGTTAAATGAGTTGTGTAGGTGTTGTCGTCAACAATGGAGCCTTGCTGTTTGTAGAGAAAAGTCTATAGTCTTGGCAACAGCGTGGATTGTTTTGGGATTCTGAGAGCACCTCTTTGGTCAACAACTCAATTATGCTTAACCTAATCCCAGTATTAGAAGTTTCATTTAGGGACAGGAGCTGGCCAGTTGAGACTCTGTCTCTTCTATTATTTGGCAATTTTATTTTTCATATATGTATATATTTTAGGAAGATTCTACTATGTTAAGTTTCTGTACTATTACTCAAATGCCCCTTAATTTTAGCTGTGTCTTCTCTTAATTCCTCTGTCATACCTTTCTTTCCCTGCCACTTGATCCTCATGTTCCAGGCCCTCCATTCCATCTATAGCTATTTATTCTATTTTCCTTTTGTAATGAGATCTATTTGTCTCTCTGTTTGACTTTTTGTTACTAACTAGAAATTATTATTTTTTTGATTAGGAACAATTTGAAACAAATTTTTATGTCAAGAGAAAATTAAAGTGGGGTAGAACACCTTGCAGAATACTATTATCCCTTAATTTAATTAATATCTGATACTTAGTATTATTTAGTAGATGATGTTTATTAAAGCTAGTCAGTAGCTAAATTTTTGTATAATTTTAGAGAATTTTAGGACAGAACTCTTTGTACCCTTCACATCAGATATATCCTTGAGCTTTGCAATGTAAGGAAGCACTTTAGGTGGAGAGGATAAAGAAGAAGTCTTAAGATATGACAGAGTAAAGATCAGTGGAAACATCTCAAAAAAATCAAGAGCAGGCTGGGAGAGATTGTTCACCATTTAGGAGCATGTACTGCTCATTCAGAAGATCCAAGTTTTGTTCTCAGAACTCACATTGAGCATCTTACAAACTGTATGTAAGTTCAGATCTAAGGAATCTGACACATTTTCCTGTACTCTGTATTCACACGCCCAAAATCCCATATACATATATGACATATATAATTTAAAATAAAATGTAACTTTTAAAAGAAAAAGGAAAACAAAATTAGAAAAAATAACTTTTTATAGCCTTATAAATAAATCAAATGCTTTATCAACCCAAAGATCATTTATTCAAAGGAACTAATTTTAGAGGTCATGAATTTAGCTCAGTTGGTAGAGCAATTGAATAGCTGGGTATGTGGATCATATCTGTCATCTTAGCACTTGCTGTCTAGATAGAAAAAGATCAGAAAATCAATTCTCTCCATACAGCAAGTTCAAGACCAGCCTAGGAAACAGAAGAACCTGATAAGAAGACTGAATTTTGTAGTATTTTGCATTTTGTCAAGTTGAATCTCTTCTCTCAGCTTTGCGATTTCAATATATTTTATTACTCAAGTACCTATCATCATCAACAATCAGGTCTTACCTCAAGTTAACCAAAAGCCACAACTGTAGCTGGTAGTGTCCAGGGGGATCTATGGAACTCATTGATCCACATTGCCAAAAAGGTAACCAATTACTACTGTCTTTGAGCTTTGATTTGATAGACTACAGTGTCTGGTCTAGGCACTGGTACCCCAATTATAGGGCAATTCCATTGCAACTCCATTCATAGATGTATATGTATAAATTTTGGAAACTTGTACAGTGATGGCTGTAGCTTTTTCCCAGTAGCTCTTTCAAAGGTCTTTAGAGTTAGTCATCTCTCCCTGTATTCCTTCCTTTACTCTGAACTCCCATCCTCGACACCATTTAACCATTCCTTATGCTATTGATGCTGAGAATTTGAACATAATTAGCAGAAAACATGAGATGAACGTGCATTTAGCAAATGATACAAATTATAAAATTAATGTAATTTAACAATAACAAAATTAGAAAATAAACACAACCCAACAATTATGAAGCTATAATAACCAAGATAATATCATTTAGGTTGGAGATCAGACAGGTCGATTTGTATAGAAAAAAAAAAACACAACAAATAATGTAGAAATATAGCCACCTAATCAATTGACCTTTGACCAGGGGGACAGCGAATGAAATGAAACATTGATGGGAATGTCATTCTATATGCTGTGCATGCCTTGCTCTGATTGGGTACCAAATAAAATTCCAGTAGCCAGGAAGGAAGTACAGAAGGGATAAACAGACAAGAATAATTCTGGGAAGAGGAAAGCTCAGTCAGTAAAAGCCATCCCGCCATCCAGGGAGCAGCATATAATGGCACACAGGTAAAGCCATGGAACATGTGGCAATATATAGATTAACAGAAATGGGCTGAGTTTAAATAAAAGAGCTAGTCAGTGGTAGGCCTGAGCTAATGGCCAAAAAGTTTTAATTAATATAAGCTTCTGAGTACTTATTTTACAAGCAGCTGCTGCAGGGTCTGTGGAGCTGGGCAGGACCTGAGAAAACTTCAGCTACAGAACACAGGAGTTCAGAGCTTTTTATTAGATGTTGCTGGATCTTCACATTAATGTGTGAGGAAAAAAGAATCTAGACATAGGCTGTAAAATCATAATAGAGACTAGGTGAAAATCTTACCAAAAGCAATTCAAAATGAATCACGGGCATAAATGTTAAATGGCTAGTCTAATATTTCTAGAAGCGAACATAAGGAAATAATATAGATGACATTGACTATCATAATTTGTATCACAACAATGATATGATCCTTGAAAGAAATAATTTTTTATGCTTCTGAGAAAAGGAAATTAATTTTTCAAAAGAGCATATTTTGATAAATTAATGTCAGTTTTGTTTTTCTTTTTCTTTTTTCTTTTTTATCCTGTTTATTTTTTTCTTTTATTTTATAATACTATTCAGTTCTACATAACAGCCACAGATTCCCTTGTTCCTTGAAAGAAATAATTGATAAAACTTATTTAGTCAAAATTTAAAATGTCTATTCTGTTAAAGACAATGTTGAGACAATGGCTAGCTAAACCACAGATTGGGTGAAAATGTTTTCAAAATATTGAATGATAAGGACTGTTTTCTAAGATAGACAATGATAATTCAAAGTGCAGAATAAAAATGAATAATCTGATATTTGAAAAGGGGATAAAAGACAAAAACAGACAGTTCAACAAAGAAGATATACAAATGAAATGTAAGCATATGAAAAGATCCCAAATACTATAAATCATCAGGAAGTAAAAATTAAAGCATGGATGATGCTACCTGATTGTTGTTATTCCTCAAATTCAGTAGTGGCAACTGTAAATGTTGGAATGGACATAGAACAAGACTGGATATGGAAGTTTCATTCACTGCTGCCTGAGAAAGCTCAGGGTAGATGAGACCATGGACACCAAGATGAAGAACAGCAAAGGACACGGCTTATTTGGGTAGCAGAGTGCAGAGTCTGTATTCATAGCCCTATGATATGATTGAAGCTCTGATTATAAAATATTGTGGTGTGTAAGAGAGTAGTCTACTAATGTTTGCCTTTTTTCTTACTGGACAAAGAGTAGCCTTTTATATGTTACTAATTGAACCTTTCCCCAGAAGATAAATGAGAAGAGCATGACATCTGACCAAGGAAATACTTGTTGGAATGTGAAGGCAATATTCTGCCAAAACTCTGCACACATCCTCTTGTTTTCAAGGGATGTCTGGCAAGTGCACTGTCTTGGCCTGATCTCAGTTCAACAATTCTCCTTCAGCTACCATGGCCCAGCAATTTCAGAAAACATTTTAGTTTCTTATAACACTAAACATATTCTTAACATATGATCACCATCACAGTCAATAGTAACAAAGGGGTGTGTGAACAATGCCCATACAACAATTGCATATTGTTGTTTATATTCATAGATCCAAATTTTGAAATTAATCATAATTTCTATTAATAGTTTAAACAAACTGTAGTGTATACAGAAAATAAAATGGAAGGCAGATGAGATTCAAGCCACTAAAAGACATGGGAAAAATTGAATCTGTATGAGTAAAGAAAGAAGCCAGTCTGAAACAGCCACACACTGTGCAATTTCAAATATAAAGCAGCTTCGAGAAAGCAAGGGATCTTGGAAAAATCAATAAATATATAGTAAGTTGTTGAGATTCAGGAAGGAAGGGGTAATGAACAGATATTTTAGAACAGTGAAGCCATTCCACATGATACTACAGTTATGGACACATATCGTTATAAAATTGCAAAATGCATAGAGTGTATGATTTCAACAGTCAATCCTAAAGCTGACTGTCTGTGTGAAGTGACAATATGTGTCATTGTAGGGTCACTGTAGACAACAAATATGGAAGATATTGAGAACACATGAAGAAGATTGAGCAGGTAGTGAGTGAACTCTACGTCAGTTTTGCTAAAATCCAATAGCCACTCTAAAAAAGGAAGTCTTATCTGAAAAAGAGAATGCTTAATGCACTCATATATTACTATTATGTCTTAAAATCATTTTAAGATAAGTAGCCTTAAAACTCTGGATGTTCAAATTTATTTTTATTCTTAGCAGGACATTGATAATAATACAGAAAGACTAGAATTGAAATCTCAGGAATGAAAACCCAAGACAGGACAAAACATGAGGACAGCACATTAATAAAGCATCACAAAGAGTTCATTATTGAAGAAAAAGAAGAAAAGATTGATTCTGCTATCATAGCACAGTTGCATAATATCATATGAATGCTAATAAATACAAGTGACATATAGCAGGGACTTACTCCATGCCAGCCTTCTTGCTAAAGATTTGGCATGTGATGGCTACACCAACAGTACTTTAAAAATCATGTAAATTGAGCACAGATATTTTATTTCTGTTTTGTAGATTAGATAAATGATGAAGCATGTTTATATATATTTTGCTATATACACATTCTTACATTCTTGATAATATAGCAGATACATAGTAATAGCATGTTCATATACTGCTGTGATTTATCTATTATATTTTAACTATAATTTTTGTACTGGTGCTTTCAATATTGGCCTTAAAATATATATGTAATATTTCATATTTAATATACTTTCTAATTTTCTGTTAATATAGACACAGATTGAAGCTTTAAAATTCCTATTAATAATAGCTTCATTGTAGCTCTGCTTGCTATAATTTCTCACGTGGTAATGTTATTATTATCTGAGACATACATAAAAGTTCATAATTGATTAGTTTTGTCTATCATAGAAAGGTGCCTGTTTTATTATCTTGAAACCCCTTTCTTCTTGCTGAGCATAGTTTGGCCTTGGTGAAGCTTTTTCCCTGGTTGCTTGCACTTCCCTGGTTCTTGCTGACCTCTTGTGTGCATGCCCATTCTTCTCTCTATCAATCTTTGTGAATTCACTTCCTGGAAAAATAAACAGACCTCCTTTTGTAGTCAAATATAGAAATATAATTTCCCTATTGCATATAAATATAGAAACATACATCTATTTATTGATATGGATGTTATAATCAGTCTTGATTATGATATATACTTTTATGCTGCTTTTATTCCTTACAGCTATGAATTTTCCTTACAGTATAGTTTATTTTATATTATTTCTTTACATATATATTTTTATATTTGTGAAAGTTTTTATTGTACTTTGTGATTTTAAAATGTATAAATTTAATATACATTGAGAAAAAGAAATTCTCTATTTTTACAGACTACATAGCTTAGTTTACTGAAATATCAATGATAAAATTAAAGTGTTTTGACCTGGGGAGATAGCTAGGTCACCAAAGGACTTGCCACCAGTGTGAGAACCACAGATCAGATCCAAAGCTTCCACATAAAATACATATTGCAGCACATACTTGTGATTGTAGCACCCTCAGGTGAAGAGCTCTAAGGATTCCAGGGATGTGATGGATAGCCATTCTAGCTGAGCATGTGACCCTGTCTCTAAAAATAAGGTGGAAAGAGATTGAGGAAGAATCTGACATTGACCTATGGCCTACATGGGCACTCACACACACATGCCTTCATGTGTGTATGCACACACACACATACATAATTGTATGTACAAATGCACACACACACATACACACACACACTAATAACAAGGAACACACACACACACACACACACACACACACACACACACACATATATATATATATATATATATATATATATATATATATAGTATTTTTCTATTCTCCCTGTCTTCCTGTTTAATATAATCCAGCTATTTATTTTGTTTTTTGATGCTTTAAGTGATCTTCTTTCATTTCTAACCATCAAATGATCATCGCCTTTATAGCCTATCTTCTTTCATCTTTTTCTTCAAAGTTTGCTCAGAAGTATCACTTTATGATCTGTGGATCAATGAAGCTTACATTCTAGTCTATTGCTTTATTTCTCATATTTTTACAAAGTTAGATCAATAGATCAATGCTTCCAATTTATTGACTTGAACAATCAGCTTCTGGTCCAGCACATTTCTTTAATTTTTCTTAGAAAGCTGCACTTTGTTTTCTACTTTAGTGATTTTTCTGAAGATGTGCTCCTGAAAATAGTATTTCTGGAATTCTCACAAATTCAAACTAGTTTGTATTCATTATATTAGAAGGGCATTAGCTAAACAGAATTAAACAAAAAAATGAGTACACTTCACTACTGGAATTAACAGAATTTTAATAAGAGTATCAATAATTCTCCTTAATGCAAATCAAAACGACTTTTAGATTCCATCTTACACCTGTCATAATGTCTAAGACCAATAATACAAGTGTCAGCTCAGTGACTGGCAAGGAAGTGGAGCAAAAGGAACACTCGTACATTGCTGGTGGGAATGTGAATATGTACAACCACTATGGAAACTAATTTGGTTCCTCAAAAACCTAGAAATTTATCTACCTCAGGACACAGCTGCTATCCCACTATTGGGCATGTATGCCAAGGATGTTCCATCTTACCACAAGGACACTTGCTCAAATATGTTCATTGTGGATTTACTCATAATAGTCAGAAACTGGAAACAACCTAGATGTCCCTCAAGCAAGGAATAGATACAGAAAATGTGGTATATTTACACGATTTACTTAGCTGTTAGAAAAAAAAATGACATCATGAAATTTACAAGCAAATGGATGAAACTAGAAAAAAAAATCATCCTGAATGAAGTATCCCAGACCCAGAAAGATAAACATGATCTAGCCCGATTGTCATCAGAGAGGTGTCTGCTGGCAGCTGATGCGAACAGATGCAGAGACCCACAGCTAACCTTTAGGCAGAAAAAAAGCCCAGTTTGGAGATCTCTATTGTGTCCTCCCTTGGAGCTCAGGGAACACTCTGCAAAAACAGTGGAGGAAGAATTGACAGAGGCGTTGAGGAAGCAAAGAGAATAAGGCTCACAGACATCAAACATCAACTAAGCAGGGCCCTAGGATTTCAAAGGGACTGAAGTGGCAAACATAAAGCCTACATGGGCCTGAACTGGCTCCTCTTCATATATGCTGTGGTTATGCACCTTGGTGTTTTTTGTGGGATTCTTAACAGTAGGAGTGGAGTGTCTTTGACTCTTTTGCCTACTCTTGGGACCCTTTCTGCCTACTGGGTTGCCTTGCCAGTCTCGATATAAGGATTTATGCCTAGTCTTATTGTATCTTGTTATACAGTTGTTATCTCTGAAAGGCCTGCTATTTTCTGAAGGTAAAAGGAGGAGGATTGGATCTTCAAGAGGGGAATGGGGACTTAGAGGAGTGGAGATGAGAACTGTGTTTGGGATGTATTAAAAAAAATCACACAAACAAAATAGACAATGAAATTCCTAAAAAATAAAAAAAAAAGAATAGTTTTTCTTAGAAGTTGGAGTTTATATTTCTAGAGAACTTTCTCTGGCAATCATTGTTTCTGTCCAATGAAAATTGAAATTTTTCAATTTACAGAAAGTATTCTTAATATAGTTTAAAATATTTCTTCATTTCATTACAGTTCTTTTTCTTCAGGGACTTAGTGTGTCTATTATTCTTCAGAGACTTGTTATGTCTATTGGCTTGATAATGTCACCTCATCCTTTTCCTGTTTTACTTTTACATTTCTGTCCTCACCCTTACTCTTTGCCTCAGTGTCTACTTTATGTTGAATTTCTTCCATTTTCCATCCTAATTTGTAACTGCTCCTTTTCTCACTTGTCTTCTGATCTCTGCCAGCCATGTGTCACTATTCACTATTTTCTCGTCATCTCTCTCAAAAATCTTGCATTTATGCCTGTATTTTTCACTCTTAGAAGCAATTACTTTGCTGTGTCTTTATAGAAATTCATGTCAGAATATTAAAACAATTTTTCAACTTCTCCATAGCAACATTTTTTATGGCTTAAAATTTTCAGCCACTGGTTCATTTCATCTCCTTTCAGGGATTTTCTTGTTTTTATATGGATACCATTTTTAGCCACTCAGAATTAATGAAGTCAACATATTTTTCATCAAAGTGAGAGACAGAAGAGTATCCCAGGATTTCCAATGGCTTTTCTTTGTTGCTACTAAAAAACTAAACAGCTAATTGCCATCAGTGCTCCTGTCTAATCATTCCACATCCTGACCTCCTTCAGGGATTTAGGAGAGGTGTTGCATCCCTCAGAGATCCTGGGGAGGAAGGAATGCTGGCTTCTCAAGCCAATGTCAGCAACTATTCTCTGCTGACTCCTGTGAGGCCTATGCTTTTTCCTTTCCTGTGTCTTTTGTATCCTTGGGTCAGTTCTTGTTCCTGAATGCATTGTGCCAAGGAAAATAAATTTCCCATTTCCCAATGAAATTTCCACTTTTCAGAAGCACAGATTTGTTGGTTCATTCTTACAGAAGGTGTCATTGGGACCACTCTCAGATCTTTTTCTTTTTTTCACTCTCTAATAACATCTACATTGAATCTTGGCAGTTTTGACAACTCATCTATACATTTTGGAAATGGCAAGCTGTTTGTCTTCTGATTTGTTGACAATAGAAATGGCAGAGCTTTTTTTTTTTTTGCCTTCTCACTGTGGCTTTGGAATATTCTTCAGTGGGACAGAGGGAAAGATGAAGCTTTCAGCAACATCTTCTCTTCACATCAGCTTTAGTTCATGTAGCCAATGGTACCAAACATACAGTGTAATTCATTTGTAGTTTTTAGAATGCTCTATAAGCTTAGAGACACTATTCTATGAATTACCACAAGTGAGAACAGATACCCATTTTAAAAAGCTAAAGCTGACAAAAATTTCACTTACCTACAAATTATGATTTTCTCATACTGTGTGAATTTGATTTTTTTTTTTGGGGGGGGGGTTCGAGACAGGGTTTCTCTGTGTAGCTTTGCGCCTTTCCTGGGACTCACTTGGTAGCCCAGGCTGGCCTCGAACTCACAGAGATCCTCCTGGCTCTGCCTCCTGAGTGATGGGATTAAAGGCGTGCGCCACCACCGCCTGGATGAATTTGATTTTTTGTTTGTTTGTAAGCCCTCTTTCCTCTTTTATCTTCATATCTCATTGTTGTAGAATATTTCTTTACAGTGTTTAAAGATATTTCACTGTGAAGGGTTTAATAAAAAGCTAAATAGCCAATAGCTATGCAGGATTTTCAGAGAAGAGAGAATGTGTGGTGATATTTTCTTTGTGCTGAAATGTGACATTTTATTTGTATGTTAATAAATAAAGTTTGCCTGGAGATCAGAGGTTATAGCAAGCCATAAACAGAAGTCAGGTGGTAGTAGTACATGCCCTTAATCCAATCACATGACAGGCAGAGTCTCTGTGTGGTCAAGGACACAGCCAAGCATGGTGACACACACCTCTAATCCCAGTATCAACCATAGAGATCTGAAGGTCTGTATAGACAGAAGTGATGTGCTGGGCTTAGAGCCAATGAGAAGGCAGAACAGAAGGGCAACGAAAGCACAGTTTAGACAGGAAGAAGCTCTCTCTTGGGAAGCTACAGAGAGGCAGTAAGCTAAGGTTAGTCAATGGCTATTGGCTATTTCTCTTATCTCTTTGGCTATTACCTCTGTATTTGGCTCTGTGTTTCTTATTTAATAAGACTGTTTAGAAATTTATCTACAAGAATGCTGAGAAGGGAGGAGTTTCAAGGAAACACCAGGACTCAGAGGAAGCATCATGGGAAGTACAGAATAAAGATAATATATCCAGAGGACAAAAAGTAAATTGATAGAAATAGGTTCATTTAAGTTATAAGAGCTAGTTAGAAACAAGCCTAAGCTATCAGCCAATCTTTTATAATTAGTAATAAATCTCCTTTTTGTTATTTGTGAGCTGGCAGTCCAAACAAAAACTGATCTACATCTCATATCTAAATTCACTGTAGCAGAGCCTCGTAATCTTTCTTCATTTACCTCTTATGCATCTTAATGACTATAATAAAATTATACTCTACCCTAGACTACTGGCAACAGTCAAGAGGGTGCTTGAGATGACCTACTCTGGTGATCAGATGGCTGAATACCCTAACTATTATCATAGACCCCCTCATCCAGTGACTGATAGAAGCAGATGCAGAGATCCACAGCTGGATCCCAGGCAGAGATCTGAGATTTCAGTGAGAGTGAGGAGGAATTCTTTGAGCAAGAGATAACAAGTCCATGATTGAAAAAGTACAGAGACAACTAGCCAAACTAGTAGAAACACATGAACTATGGACCAATAGCTAAGGAGCCCTTCATGGCCTAGGCCCTCTGGATAATCAAGACAGTTGCTTAGCTTGTACTGTTTAGGGGGCCCCCAGGCAGTGGGGTTGGGACCTGTCCCTAGTGCATGCGCCAGTATTTTGGAGCATAGTGCCTATGGTGAGACACTTTATACAGCCTTGGTGCAGGGGGGAGGGGCTTCAAATGAATGTACCAGGCTCTGCTGACTCCCCAGGTAAGACCTTGCCTTGGAAGAGGTGGGAATGGGGGTGATCTAGGGGGAAGGCTATGGGGTATGTGGAGGAAGGATAGGGGAATCTGTGGTTGGTATATAAATGAATAGAAATGTTCTTAATAAAACATAAAATTAAAGAAAAAATAAAATTATTAAGTATCTATTCTTTAGGTATAAAACATATCATTACTGTCATTATCATATATTTTTTACTGATAAATTATTTTATTGAATCATTGAACAACAACCTTTATAAGGGCAAAGTTAGCACTTTCCATCATTGTAGTACCCTTTAACCTAGTACTTGTCCATGGAGTGTTTATTCAGTATCTGTTCTATAAACACAGCATTGATTTAACTGCACTAAATATTTCCTACCACATGTGCATTAATAGTTCATAGATCAGGCCCTTGAGACCTCCAGTTTCAAAAATATTCAAATACTTTTGTTTTCAACTAAATAAATTCAAAGTAGCAAGCTATTCATAAGGGTTTTTATTTTATTAATCAATTTATTTTTGTTTTTGTTATTGTAATTCATGATATTGTTTGGGCAAGTCCTACCCCCACTTTATTCCCCAGAGTACTCTTGAGCAGGGAGAAGTGAGAAATATTTAGATAGAAATACAGAGGAGAGAGACAGATAGAAACATGGGATAGCCTTGGGAGGGCCTGGGTTAAAACCCACCATCTCCCTCTATCTCTTCTAAATGGCTATTTATAGAAATGCCAAGGGGTAGAGCAAAAGACCTCCCTCTTGCACAACCAAGTGCAGCCCTTTCCAAACACCTGGTAACTATGTATGTGGTCAGTCCATCCCCTTATGCAACCCTGCTGCATCAGGCAAGCTCAGATCTCACTAGGAAAATCCTGTGGACCCCAACAATCTTAATTTTTTTAAAGAGCTCCTCAGGGCCCTCAGATAGTATGAAGTCTGTCTTAAGTCATTCTCCCTGATTATTTATTCCATTACCCATCATGGAGATATGCTTTCCATCAAGCATACTCAGTCTTAGGTTGGATGCTATGAAGAAGAAAGTTGCCTATCTTTGACAATCAGCCTCTGGCAGGAGGGGGTATTGAGCTTAGATTTGGCCCATCTTCATAGCTGCCACACCTCCCAGTACAGAAGTAGAGGATAATAAAGATGGAATCATTTTTGGAATGGGTCTTAAGATGTCTGTAACAGCCTTAGCTGTGCCAAATCCTTTTTAAACTCAATAAACTCTTGATGCAAACTGTATCAAATAAACTACATCAAACTTAAAGATTCCCTTAGCTTCACCAAACCTGGTTCATTAACATCAATATAATTCTAGAATAAATATTACTATACATATTTACAACTCTCTTAACTGAATTATTATCATGAAACATATTTACACTTTTTTCAAGTTTACATTAAACATTTAGACTTACATTCAACATTTACAGTTTTCACAAACTCACATAAAACATATACTTATTCATACTTCTTACAAACATATATTGAAAAGCAAACTATATAACTATTTTATAAACTTATACTCATAAGGAAACTCTCTTAACACAACTTACACTAGGAAAAAAAATCTCTTAGGAGAACTTAGCAAATATCTAGAAGAGATTTCTTAACACTTAGAAGAGATCACTTAACTAACATCTAGAAAAGATTTCTTAACTAACATTTAGAAGAGATTTCTTAACTAAACTATTAACAAGACAGGAAGTATGCAAATTATTTCTAAATTTCAGAGTTTACAGTCAGTTTTGATATCATTTTTAAAGTTCTTGAGAGTTTGAGACAAGAGTCTAATTTGGCAATGGTTCTCTCAACTCTGGGATTTAGTGAATTTCTATTGCTATGGAGTTGTAACACTTGCCACATAGGGGGTGATAACACTCAGAACAACGCCACTCCCACAAAGTACCCTTTCTGCTGGCCCTTCCAGCAGAAGTGTACACAGCATGGATGGTTGCCAGTAGGCAACTGTCCCTTCACCAAACTCATTGCACCACTCCTGAGTGCAACAATTCAGACAAATGTTTCTGTTACAACAGAACTTTTGGTTTGCGCTACCAAAAGCCTCACCTTAGAATGAGGGTAAAATTACCATATGGAGCTGCTGTAAAGCTCTTAGAAAAAAACTCCTTGTTCAGCTATTAGGCACTGTCTCAAAGGAGTCTACATTGATTTGCCAGGAGTCAAAAGCAGTGTGGCCTGAGCTCCATTTGTTTTCAGCTTTTCATTGGAGCTGATATTCCTCTGTTTTACACTCATCACCAAACTCTCACACAATTTTACCCTTTTTTAAGTTTTTAAAGCTGCTTTTTAAAAGTTTACCATGAACATTTATTAATGATATCAATGTTTCTTTCTTGAATCTTAAGCCCAACTCAATCTCATAAGTTTTTTTTTTTTTTCCATACCTGAAGCCATCTCCCAGTATAAGGTCTATTCTCCCTTGTTTTCTAAAGGCTTTTAGAGTAACTTGTTGATAAACAGTATTAGTGTTTCCACTATCTCCTGAGAGGCAAGCTGTTTGTCTGTTCTTAGTCTTTGGGAAATAAAGTTAAGCTTTCTAGCGTTGCTTAGAAAAGAAACTTCACTTTAAGCTTAAAAAGCAGTTTTGTGGAGCAGTACTGCCATTTTGATCTGAAAAACTATGTTTCCCATAGTGCCTTTCTCTATGTTGTCTCTCTGTTATGAATGACCTTACGGACTATGTTTCCCATGCTGCCTTTTGAGTACACCACCACTTCTGTTCCCTTAGCACGGCTAAAGTCAAGTTTCTGCTTTTAGATCAAGGGGTTTCTGAGTCAAGCTTTTGCTCTTTTACCACGGGAGATTGGGAGATTTCTGTTCTCCCTGAGCTGGCATTGATAGGTGGTTTTGTTTTTGTTTTTGTTTTTTTCGTTCTTTTTTTTCCCCCTGATATTGTCCCCATAGCAGGTCACTCCTGTCTGTGTGCACTCAGACTGGTGTTTTAGTACCAGAGGCAAAAAACCTTCAGGGCTTGCTTGCTCCTCCACCTTACTGAGTCAGTAAAGGAAAATGAAACTAAAGGTTTTTCAGAGATATTTTCTCCCAGATAATTCTTAGTTTTGCCATGGCTTATCTCCTCCCTCAGACACACAGCCCCTGACGCAGTGGTAGCAGCAGCCACAGCCAAGGCTCAGTTTTATTGCTTCCTCCGCACCAGCAGCTCCTCCTTGGACGAATCTGCCTAACCAGACAGCAGAGCGCTCTGCAGCTCTCTGCCTGCACTTGCCTCAGCGTCTATGGCTAGGTGCTAGCTGCAGAGGAATTTCTGACTGCTATTTTTACAGGCTTGAAGGAAAGACTAGGAGAAAGGTTTTGCCCTGTTCCAAGAGGTGTGGGTTTGTTTTCTTCTTAGAGCGAACCACAGGTGATTTTCCCATAGATGTTATTTCCAAGTGAAATAAATTTTGCCCTTAGAGAAAATCTGAGAAGCGAAGACCTGAAAAGCTTTTTAGTTTTTCAGAGAGAAATTGCTAAGGTTTTCCAAGAAAGCTTTCAGTTTTTGAGAGAGACTACCAAGTTTTTCCCAAGACTTCTCTTCTCTAAACTTCTGACTTCATAGTCAAAAGGTAACAGACCCTGTTTGAATGGTGTTGTACATGTTTTCTCAGGCACTGCTGGCAGAACAGAGGGTGTTGCCTCTCCCATGTCCACCTCAGGGAAAATTCTTTCCTCTGCTGCTTGGGACTGTTCACAGGCCAAAAGCTTACATAGGACTCTTTTTCTCCTAATTTTTTCTCCTCTTTGATAGATTTCCCCCAGGATTTTGCGCTCACAATCCCATAGTTGGAAGTCAAGGACATAGTTCCTCTGTCTTGTTGCTTATCTTATCCTATGCTTTTTTTTCTTATGCTATATTCCTGCATTCTACTTTATATATTTTTCTTTTTATCCTATGTTTTCTTTACACTATATCCCTACCCTATCTTACATTTTGTCCTTAATTTTTATAGATAAAATAAGAAAGACACCTTGATAGGGACATATATCTATGCTGCAGCCTCACATTCCAACTTTGGCACTTTGCTGCCTAACCCTCACTCCTGAGAATAAAAACCCCTGCCTTATTTTTCACTACAAAACTGGACATGTCCAACTGCTTCTCACAGGGTCAACTCCCCATGCTTTTGTCAAATCCCTAGGTCGCTGTTTCTGGAGCCATCTGTGGGAGACCTGCTCCCACTTTTCCCCCCAGAGTACTCTTGAACAAGGAGAAGTGAGAAATATTTAGATAGGAATATAGAGGAGAAAGACAGATAGAAACATAGGATAGCCTCGGGAGGGCCCCAATAATCCCCTTCTGTCTCTTCTAAAGGGCTATTTGTAGAAATGTCAAGGGTTGGAACAAAAGACCTCTCCCCTGCACAGCCAAGTGCAGCCCTTTCCAAACATCTGGTAACCGTGCACATGGTCAATCCATCCCCTTATGCAGCCCTGCTGTGTAAAGCAAGCTCAAATCGCACTAGAAAACCTCTGTGGACCCCAACAATAGTTATACAGCAATAGAGATGCAAAGGAGAAAGGAGAAAGAAAGAATGCTATGGTAGAGCTGAACATTTTCATTCATCCAAAATTGAAATCAAAATCGAAGTCCACAGGCAGGAAAATCAGAATGCCCTTTCATATTTTTATCTCTCTCTTCTTCTTGTCTCTAGTGGGTCACATGGCTATGGAAGAAAGCTGAGGTGAAATTGTAAATGTGTTTTGCTGTATTCTCTTTGCTTGGATTTAAGGAATTTTAGCTTTCATTCTTTTCCATTTCACAACAGTAAAAGCAGCCTACAGAAGTATTGTTATTGCCAAGTGATGAACCAAATATGAGGAGATGACACTAAGACTTCTCAAATTGAGGTATGATAAAGATGTCCCATTATGACTGATCCAGGGTTTGAAAAGACCTGGGAGAAACAACATCTTTAGGACATGACAGGATCACTACATTCATGAACTCATAGTAGCTGAGGCTGCTTACAGAAGACCTCTTAGTACTGTAGTGTTCCCAGTCAAGCCAAGCACAAGAGCTTCCAATACCACCTACTGAGCAGCTGACAGTCAATGGCTGCTGAGAGCAAGACAGTCTGTTTCTTTTAGTGGGGTGTCCCCTGGGAGGCCAACTGTACTCTAGTGGATGGCCTCAAACCCACGAGTGCAAACCTGACTTGGTGGGCTATTATATTAGTTACTTTTCTATTGCTGTGATAAAACACCATAACCCAGGCAACTTATAAAGGAAGTATTTAATTGGGATAGTGGCTCCAAAGGATAAAAGTCTGTGATGGTGAAGCCGAATCATGATGGTAGGAACCTCTGAGAGCCCACATCTCAAACTACAAGCAAGAAGCAGAGAGCACCCTAGGGATAACAGGAGGTTTTTGAAACCTCAAGCTTACCCCCAGTGGCATGCCTCATCTAACAAGGTGTGTTAATCCTTAACTAATCCCTAATCTTTTCTTAACAGTTCTAAGAACTATGGAGCAATTATTCAAATATATCAGCCTATAGAGGCCACAATTGTTCAAACTACTACAGTTAGGAAAAACAAAGTCAGAGCATATGAAATTGAGGTGGGGATAGGGATGGATCAAGAAAGGAGTGAAGGGTATGGGCAGTGGTTAATATCAAAATACAATGAATGTGTGTGTGAACTTCTCAGTTATATTAAGTTACATAAAACGTTATATTAAATATGAAAACATGAGTGATATCCTAACCACATATGAGAAAATCTGTATCTTGGCTAGTTCTCAATAACCATTCGCAAACTTTTACCGTTCACTTGTGATAAAGACAAGAGTGCTGAGTGGGGCATTAGTCTTCATCAGTCTTTTTCTTTCCATGTTCTCTAAGCGATTAACAGTAGGCAGATTCATCTGGTGCACTGCTGCATATGCCCCTTGGAGCTGGGGTGTATGGTCTCTTGGCCCTTATTGAATAGATCCTTCTCTTACTCATCATTAGGTAGATGTGAAATCAAATATTTTCATTAGCATGCATGCTCAACAGGAAAGAGTCTAACAAGTCAGGGACACTATCAAATATTAATTTTCACTAAAATTTTACTTTTACTTTTGTTCATGTAAAAAGATACAGGAAGAGATAGAAGGTTTTCATTAATATTTAGTCCTGGCTTGTTGTAATAAAAATGTTTTCACACTGCATTTACATCTGAGAGCGCATTTATTTTAATATGAGTACATTTGTTATATAAGACATAATTATGTAAATTAAAATGTCTAAATTATTCTAGAGACTAAATTCCTTTAGCAGAGGAAAGATTACTACATGTCAAAAAGCAGCATGTATGCACATGAGTGGGTACACACACACACACACACACCATAACTTCCTTGCCTCCACTTCTCTGTCAAGGAGTACAGAGGCACTCCCTGTATTATTTGAGGAGAGCTTTATTACACTCCACTTTCCACCTGTATCCACATCATCCACTTGCTCCCTGCCTGCTGCCTATCCCCATTTAATGAAGATTGCGAAAATCAAGGTTCACAGGAATCAGTCAATAATACTCTGGTTGTCTTTGTATTTACTAAATGTGTGACTTTATTTCCCAGTTCTTGGAGTGTAGGAGGAGGCACTAAAGATAGTTTCTATATGTATTTGAATCATTGCAGTTTAAGAATAAATAGCCAGGATTGATTTGCAGCCTGACACAGTAAACAAACCTATCCTAGTAAAATGGGAGAAGGGGTAATGAAGGCTGAGCCCTTTTTTGCTATCTATCTATCTATCCATCATCTATCTACCTATCTATCTATCTATCTATCTATCTATCTATCTATCTATCTATCATTTGTCTACCTACCTACTTACTTACCTATTCATTTTTTAATGTTGGCTAAAGAGGAAAACCTATACTAACTGCAGCCCTGCCCTTCACACTTACGACCTTCTTAAATCACTAAGATAATCTGGTACAAATATTGTTGTTTTTATCATCCTTTTTTAGCTGGTCAACACCAGGGGAGAACAAACACCTCAATCCAGGCAGCAGATTTCAAGGGACACGAGAAGGTTGCCGGTCCTGAGCTCCCTGTTGTTGCCTTCTGGCTGGACAATCGGTGCCAAATAGCGCCCAGGGAAACAAACAGCAATAGAGAACTCCATAGATGCGGTTGATGCACGTACAGAATCACAGTTTGACCGAAAAGGAGAGTGGAGGAAGGTGACAGGCTGAGAGTGGGCATCTGGGAGCCTCAGCAAAGGAACCAGCGGCTGTGTGTGCACGCACAGGTGCCACAGGCCTGGCGCCTAGAGCTCTGTCTTTGCAGCCTCCCAGCTCAGCACAAGCGGCAGCTTGCTGAAACTGCAGCCTCGGCAGAGCGTGGGTATTCCCAGCCACCTCCACCCGAGGAAGAGGCAAAGGAAAGGGCGCGAAGGGGGAAGCATGGCGTGGCAGGGGTTTGGGGCAAGACCCACAGCCTCATCTCGGAGCTCCTCTAGTGAGAACCTGTACTCAGCGTCTGTGCTCCTCCCTTCTCTTCCCAACTCTCGGTGATCATCTCCATCTCCCCTCGCGCATCCCTTCCCCCCCTCCTGCCTTTCTTTGCTCTCCCTCCTTGCCGCGTGCCTGCTCCCCTCCCCCTCGCCTGGCTGCTCTGGGCAGCAGCAGCCTCAGCAGCCCCGGAGATGGGCAGAGAGCGCGCGGGGCGCTGCAGCTCTGGAGCAGCGGCTCTCCCCGCCCCCGGTGCCCTGCGCCCCTGCTGCCGCTCTCGCCGCCTGGCTGTCCCCCGACTCCAGCTCTGCTTCTAGGACAGCGCCGCCACCGCCACAAGCCCTGGTCCCGCCTGCGCTGCGCTACCCTCACGCGCCCTGGATGGCGCTTTCCCTGGTTGGGATGGAATTGGTGAGTACCAGGGAGTCCAGGGTATCAGGCACAGGGCTGAGCTCCCACAAAACATCCTTAGACGCGAGTGGCACCCCAACCACCTGCTGGGAGTCCTCTTGGCACAGGATCTCCAGCAGGTCTCCGGGGACGTTTGGTTTCAACTCCATCAGCCGGGAACCTGAACCTTTTCTCTTCCAGAGATAGCTGATTGTAGATCTTAGTCCCTCATCACCCTTCGGCCCTCTGGCTGCTACCCTTACTCCCGCTGACCACAGCCCCTGCCTGGCCTCACTTCAAACAGGGTCGTTGCTGCCCTCCTCGTCCCCATGTCTTTCTGAATTCCCTCTTCTGCCGCGCGCTGTCGCGCGGACCCAGCTTTCTCCACGAAGTCCTCCCATGACCCGCCTCCCCTCAAAGCCTGACCACAGAGCTATCGGTCCTGCCGTCCCGTTCCTTCTCAGAGTGGGTAGTCTTAGTGAATTCTGACCTCATTCTCTCCATATGTTGCTGCCTCCCAGCTTTTCTGACACTCACCTCAAGACTGACACTGACACGGGGTGATCCTCCCTTCCTAGTGTTTGTGTCTCTGTACCTGGACTGTTCAGGGGATGATCAAGCATGAAAAGGGAAGGACAAAACCAGCAAACCTTGTGGGACTAAACTTTTGTCACTGTTTCAAAGTGCATAACTATTTATTTACCTTGTTTAGATTCCTTCTTGTCTGCAGGCTTGTTGGCTGGGTACAGGAAAGGCACCTTATTTTACCTGTTTTTCCAGAATCGGTCTTTCTTTCAAGTAGGTCTAGGGCAGAACAACCACCTAGCCCAGTTGTGAATCGCCCTCAGCCACGCCACCAAAAGCCCATCAACTCTTGAGGTTAAGCAGATTTTTCTTGAACCTTTGAAATCTTTTTCTGAAATTTCAATAAGCCAAAGCCCTATTTCTTTTTGCGTTTAGTGCCTAAGAGGGGAACGTTGTGCAGACGACCTCTACATCATGCTCTTGAGGTGTGGTGTAGTCTTTTGCCAACCCTATGGGATTTCTGTATGAGCTTCCTGAGTACAGCAGCCTTTCTTGCTGAAACCAGGTTCCTTGTGTCTGTGGTTGGCTTGACGGAGAATAGGCATTGTGTTCAGTGAATGAATCTGACTAAGAGGATAAAGGAAGGAGGGAGATAATTTAAACACTGCAACTTGTATCAAGATTTCTGTGTACTTATTATCTTAGAATAAGGCTCCACACAACTTATGATTTACATTTTAACAACTTGTAAAATATTAATTTTGAGGTGGCATTTTACTGCACAGAACTCCTGAACATAGGGTTAATGTTGTAATGTACAGTTAGGAGTATTCAAAGAAATGGAAGAAACTTTGAAAGGTACCCTATTTAAGCATGGGTTGTGTAAATACAAGTTTCTTGGTATTTCTATAAGCAGTTTCAGGGGGAAAAGACTTGAGTTGCCATCCTCACCTGTACAACTGATGGAGAGGATGTGTTCTATCTTCTTCTTGAAGAGGGAATTCTCAATTTACAAAAAAACAGAAGGGAAAGTCAATCAATTGTATGAGGAGTTTGTTTAGCAAGGATTTCCTTTAAAAAAAAATCCCACCTTTTGCATTATCAAGCATTTTACTTCATTTTGTTTTCTTTGTAGTTCCCTGCCTTGTGTGGTCTGGGTAGGAGCACAGTGACCAGCGGTATCAGTAAATGTGTTCAGCTATATCAAAATTTCCGGGGGCCATGAGTACTAACTTTACTCTTGGTTTTCTAAATATGGAAATTTTCTTAATTACATGTAGTGTTGAACTAAGAAGAACACTCAAAACCATGTATTTAAGTTTACAATTGCTGCAGATGTTCATGTATAGTATGTTGTGTGAACAATAAGTGAGTTAGACGCTGAATCAAAGGATCTCTTAATTTTCCCTCCAGAGATATTTACCTTTTGTGTAGTAATGGGGTAATTTATATGTATAGTATATCCCAAAATAAAGAGTCTTCACTAAAAACATAGATCACGACTGGACAAAGTAAAGGAAGGAGTAATGCTGACTGCTCGCTTTTTGTGATAAGCATAAGTTCAATTCAATGTATTCTAACATAATTCTAATTTCTGTCACAATATTAAAATTGTCTCAGAATTATCTATGAACATGCAAATTAATGTGTCATAAAGTATAGCAAAGATTTCTAAGAATTCTTTTATTTTACTCATTTTTATTTTTCAAAAATTCTTATAAAGAATTCAAGAACCTCCTGGATCTAAAGTTTCTGTAGTTACTAAGACTATGCAAAACAATCAAATAGAACAGGTAAAGAGACAGGTGCACTGATATGGGACTGGTACATTGTTGAGTATGTAATGTTCTTAATTATGTACCATCAAGAGGACAGGTCTAAAGGAAATATTTGCCTTGCAAAAACATATTAACACTTGTGTGAATGACATAGGTATTTCATCAACAAGTTGTCAATAGTAGAATGTTCCATGTGCATTATTTTACTGAGGGTACAAGGTAAAAAGAGAAAAAGGCTGAGGAAAAGGAAGCATGGAGGGAAAATAAACTGGGATAGTGGCTTGAAACCATTATTAAATGAGGAAAACAGAATACAGTTCCTATTATGTGGTGCTTTAGCTAGCAGCAGTTTTCCAACTTGATTTTTTAGAAGCCTCTTAATTTCAGGAATAAAAAATGCAACATTTTTTTTCTTTTTAATGAAGTGATTATTTAATTTCTTTCTCTAAAATTTGAGGGTCAAAGGCAAATTCAGGTAAACTATCTAATTGAACTAAATTCTAGACAAATTTTAAACCAAAACTTAGGACAATCAATATATAAACTAATACCTAAGTTTACAATATCTTGTGCTGGTTTACAATGTTGATGGATGTCTCTTTTAATTTTATTTATATTTGCACTTTATTTAAACACACAGTAGTCTATATATTATAACATACAAATTTTAAGAGTTCAAAAAGCAACCAATATGATGAATAATAAATGCATTCATAATAGTTTTTGTTTCTAGCCTAAGTCTATACAGTAATATTTAACAGCAAACCTTCTCAGGGAACAAAATAGAGATAACTTCAAAACTAGTATAGTGATTCCTCCAAAGTTTCACAGTTTTCTAAGATGCATGATTAAGATACTTATGTTAATAAGCATTTCCTTTGATGTCTTGCCACGTGTCAATTATCCCAGTATTTGGGAGGCTGAGGCAGGAAGGTCATGAGTTCAAGGTCAACTTGGTCTCACTCAAAACAACTAAACAAAGGCATGCACCAACAAAAGACATATACATTCTTTGCTGTGACTTGAGTGTGCTTGAAATATATCTTGATTCATTTAATTGCAAATGAAATGACTGGTAGAATTTAGATGTTGATTAGAGGATTTGAAGGACATTCCATTGCCATTGTTTTAATTGTGATTTATCTAAGGCTTGAAGTAATAGATTCAGAATTCGAATCTAAGTCTCCTCTCTCCACATAGTGTCTATCTTTCGATGGTATTAGAACAAGCCCCTCATTTGTAAGGCAGGGTTATTCAGTTTCAGCATTAAAGCAAATAGGAAGCTAAACACAACGAAAGGTCCTTTCTGCTTCAGAGTCCACCACAATGCTTAACCTTTAGTGATCAGAGTCCACCTTGGCGATTAATCTTTAATCACCACAGTTGATGACAACCATGCCTCCTGACATGTTTTTGTCACTTTATTGTTAATCCTTGGTCAACATTTTAAAATTATACAGCAACCGGGCTACCCAAATATTTCATTTAATTTTTCATTTTTTTCATCAATTATGCACTTACACAGTGTAAGTTTATCTTATAGTAGTAATATACCACAGGCATTTTCCATTTTACTTTTTAGAAACAGTTGTTTGGAAGATGTTCCGAAAACAGACACTAGCTTCTTTAAGTGAGGAACAGAACTGAATTTGTAGTTTCATCTGTGTGTTTACTTAATTTTTATTTCACCACAAAGAAAGTTTACACATCTGTGTGCTTATTTTTCACTTTGATGTTTGTGTCCCATAGACTAAATAGCTTGGGTAGTTAGGGAAGAAAAATCTGTTTCACAAAGTTCAAAACCAGTTCTGATAATCCTGGCCTCTGTAAATTTCTCTTCATTGACAGGGGACAGCGGGAAAGTGAAAGAATATGTCAATAAGGTGCTATCCCTATTACTGGCTAAATAATAAATTGTCAGATACATTCTCTCTTGGACATGGTGGATCATCATTGTCATCTTTGCAAAGAAAAAGAATGAATATGTAGATAACTCAGTAATCACATGGAACAATATTGTAATGTCTGAATGTGGCTGGATTGGAGGTAGTTAGCAGAATCAGCATGCTGGATTGTTTGGTGGCTTGCTCAACAGATGAGGAACCAGGCTTGAAGGGTCCCTTGTTAAAGGAATTTGTCTTTGAGCCCTTTAGAAGGCACATTTGCCTAACAGAAGAATTGCATTTCTAAGGTTTTCATGACCTAATTTCTTTGCAGTGCAATTCATCCTTCATTAACTGAGATCTTACTATACTGTAAGATCAGATGTGATGAATACAAACAGATGAAAGAATATGACATAGGCTCTGACTTCAGACATATTACAGCTTAGCTCGAGAGGCAGCTTATAAATAAGAAAGATTGATGAAATACTGACTGCCCTTAAAGTAAGGCAGCCCTATCTTCTTGGAAGAGATGATCCAAGAAAAAACACACAACTTTAAAAGAACACAACTTGAGCAAGTCTTCATTGCATTTAATTTAGGGCGAAGATATGTCATTATTAAGGCTTGATATGACATTAATACATTTCCTTGAAAGCGTATGACTTTGTTGCTGCCTATACTTAAATATAATGTCAAAAAAGTTCTGACAATGCAGACATTTATTATGTTATTTTAAACAAATATATCTGCATATTTATAATCCTTACAAATAAACACATTTTGTAATTAGGTCACAAGGTAAATTTCCAAGGGAAATGTAACTAATTTGTATACTTTCATTAGTGATTAGAATTGCCTACTTTGTCTTTTTAGCAAGCATTCACAAGAAAGTGAGTAAATACAGGACAAGAAGCTATAAATAATTCCTATATTACATCTTCAATATTTACAAGTCTACAAATTATTTTAATAAAGCATATTTAAACTTAAGTAATTAAATCTCTATCTTATTTGATAAGGAACATTTATTGAATGGTAACAATTGAATGTTAGAAAAACAGATAAAACTTAGTTGGAATGTTAAAATGTATTTTTGGGAAATAGTTTGGAGAGATTTATAATGTTGACCATAGACTGAAGGATTCTTTTCATAGTCATCAAAATTTATATAATTGTAGCTATAGCAAAGTAATAGTTTACAATAGAATCTTAGGTTACTTGAATAGTTTTGCATGAAAAAAACTATTTTATGCACATAAGGAATTCATTTATTTTATGTTTTCTGTTGGTTGCCTAAGAGGAATTAACATGAATCTGATTTTTACATGAATCATATATGTCTCTCTCTATATATATATATATATACACACATTTATACATATACATATACGTGTGTGTGTGTGTGTGTGTGTGTGTGTGCGCGCGTGTTTGTGTGTGTGTGTGAACAAATTTATGAAATCTTCACAGCAAGATCTAATAATGTGGTAAAAGTATATTGGTGACCTTGTTCCATGATCGTAACTTGATCTTTTACCTTTAGCAGCCTTTAGTAGAGAAAAGATGACCTTGACAGAGACCAAGACCCATTCTAGAAGTTTAAGATGTGCAGTGTATTCAATTTCATGAACAGCTGGGACTCAGGGACCAACAGCTGGATTCAGTGGGAGATAATCCACTCCGAGCTAATAAAGTTGATTGACTCTCTCACCGTCTCTGGAAAGCTGCTATATTAGGATATTGCCTCGCTCGCTGCCAATGGCCCCTTAAAGTCTATAATCACATCTGTGGTCTTTCCTTCTCCTATAATATTTAAGCAGTTCCTATTGGACCACATGGGAAGAAAAGAAAAAAAAAGAAATCTGCTTATGTCTTGTTAGCACATATGACATATGTGTTTGCCCAGGTTTGATAGTCTTTTGATAGTTAAGAGATGATAAGGAATAAGCACATGAAATGTTATTTTTTTACTGTAAAACATTGTTAAACAGATTCACAAAACTTTATCACAAGGTGTTGGTTCCTTGCCTTTCCTGCTATGATCTTGGTATAAACTCAAGAACTAGGTCTCAAAACCTTTATTTTCTACAGATAGAGGTAAAAGAAGTGATCTGAGCATCTATATCCAACATACCCAAACCTTCTCCTCACTGAGAGTCCTGAACATACTTATACATGTGCACATTCACTTAAAAATGCTTTATTTAAATTTTATTTTATGGATTTTCCTGTATTTCCTAGAAAATACTACCTCAGTTCTCACCAATATCAGGGGCTGAAAGATGGGTTATCATGTCTACATAGTGCTAGCGATCCCAAGAATTTAAATTTCTTTCATCATTCTGATTTTTCAGTGAGTCACTTTCATCTGAATTTTACCTCAAGTGGACAAAGACCAAGAGCCCACATACTAGTATGTGTGTACATGTGTCACACATCCATGATTTCCAGAGTTTTTTTTTTTTTTTGGATTTTTTTTCTCGTGGGAAAATCTCCCTGAGAATACAAAAGTCATTGAATTGGAAAAGGTCCCTGAACACACACACATACAGAGAGAGAGAGAGAGAGAGAGAGAGAGAGAGAGAGAGAGAGAGAGAGAGAGAGAGAGAGAGAGAGAGAGCAATCAAATAAACAAAACAACTTCTGAGAACCTTATTGTCACTTATAAAAAGCTCCATGGTTGTCATGATAGAATAACCTTAGGTGGGGTTTGGGCATAAAACAATGTATTGCTTGCCATTTTATTTTAGCAAATATATTTCAAAGCAATGGATTTCATGGTTCTTCTCACAGGACACAACCAAGATTCTTATGATGGACATGGTAAAGTCCCCTGTCCCACTGGATGTATGTGTTCATTTTTCTAATTACTGTCACTAAGTCTCAGAATCCTGAGCCTATCAAGGATAAATCTTACTGCTACTATTATTAGGGCTGTACATGTGAGACTGCTCCTTCTATTGAGGAGGGCATGTTTCTGTCAAGAGGAGAATTAGAAACAGTTGTGATGACATTCTGACATCTGCATTTTACTTATTTCCTATTCATTATGCTGAAATAACTTCCTTGATTTATTATCAATACAGGCAAAAAAAATAACACAGAAGACCATTTATTGTTCACTGTGTGTTTGTTATTGACTCCTGTAGACTCGCTTCAATCCCATGAGAAAACCAGCAAGGACCTTAACACTTCTCATGCAGAAAGAATGCAAGTGATGTTGCTATGAACATTTTATCTTTATCATTGTCAACATCTCTGAAGTCTGAGATTTAAACTCTTCTTGTTCCTTAGCTCAAAAACCTGTCATTCTTTCACAGATGCTTACAAAAGATTTTAGATTTCTAGGTTCAAGAGAAAGGAAGGTTTGTTATTCATAGAAGTAACAAATAGGATCAACATTTTTATACTGGTTTCCAGAGCTCAGTTTTCACTAAACATACCCTCACATGCCTACACATTACAAGAAAGGCACAGCAAACTTAAAAATGCAAATCTTTTGTAATAGATACTAAATGTGCCTCCCTTTGTTCCAGAAGGAGACTCTCCTTATAACTTCCTGGAGTGCTTGATTTACAAACATCTCCTAAAAGCAGTTGAAAGTAAGCTAGTCAGTGATTCATAACAAGTGAAGAAATACAAAAGACTCATGGGAAATTATCTCTCAGTGATAGCAAAGAACTTCAATAAATGCTTATTTTAGCCGGGCTCCTTTTCTACCACATGCTATATGTGAATCCTAATGATAAGATGCTTTTGCACATGGGATCCCTGAGATTTCTGAATCACTGAGCTTTTAGAACAAGTATGTTGCATTTAAATTGCAGTATTAGATTTTAGATTATTTCCTCCCAACCATATATTGTTAAAGAGAGATTATGCCATTGAAAATTCCTATGCCAGTAAGTAAATATTTGAGCCACAACCACAGACTATAAGAAATGTATATTTTACCTGTGTAGATTATAAATAAAACTCACTTAAACATTTAATGTTTACATGCACTCATGTCCTTAAATTTCTTTAATATGTTATCCTTAGAAATTAGACTAAAGTTTCAAAATAATCAAAAGCAAATGAATTATGTCCCTTGAGAGTATTATAATTGAAACAATGTCTTGGGGGTCATGATGATCATTTTTTTAGTAATACTTATTTAAATATAAAAATGCTTATTTTTGTTTGTGATACATAATTAATTCTTAAAGTTTTATTTGACTTTGTATACTTTTAGAAATTGAGATAAGACTCACAAAGCAAATGATTGATTGGATTTATCCAAGATTGACTTCAGTTTTTGGAGATCGCAAACTGGAATCGCCACAGTTGCAAACTTCTCTTTTTTTTCAGCTGAAACTGAGGATGAGGATGCTTTTCAGTCTCCTTTTGTGTCTTCCTTCATTTCTTTCTCACAATATTTTGCTCTTACACCGAAACATCTGCTGCCCCATCTACCCCATCTGCATCACTGAGGCACTAACTCTATAATCTGCAGAAGCCTTTTCCTTGCTCTTATATTCCATCTTCAAATTTATTCTGTTTTGAATTGGTCACTCATATAATACAGACCATAAAATCATAACAAAAAAAATCCAACCTCTAAGGGATGCAGGGTTTTCTTCTGTGAAGGGAGAGTGGAGGTGCTGATGTGATGATGGTTTCTGGCTCTTAATTCTCTTTTGCTGGCTGCTATCGGTTGATGATGTAGTCATTTCAAGTCTTACTGTTAATTTATTTTTTATTCTACACTGTTATGGAAAGTTAAAAATTGCAAGTTCTTGCATTTTTATTGAAAATATATTTTTCACAATGTTCATAATTAATATGTTCTTGGTAATTGTTTTGTTTCTACAATGTTTCATTCCTTACCTGACAAGATTATAAGGGTGCTACATAAACATGATAGAATATATGGCATTTAGGAGAATACAAAGGTTAGAGTGAATCAGAAGGCTAGTCTGTTTCCATGGGAACCATGAATGGTGAAGCAATAAGTTCATTGACAGAAGACTTTGGTGAAAATCTTGTGAAAGTATGGTAAGGTGAACATAATTTTCAGTGTGATAACATCATAGAAAGTAGAGATGACAAAACCATTTACAAAATGATAAAGTAAAAAATCTGTCTAACATATACAGCTTCACAGAGACACCATACATAGAGAAAAGAGTATAAATCTGTAACTGCATACAAATGGACTCAAAGTCTCATAGAATTAATAGTTGAGAGAGTAACGTCAAATTTTGTAGAATCTATATGACTCTTATTCCCTTTATATAAAACACTTGGTTATTAAAAATGTACAATTAGATAATATTTAGAAATTTCTAAAATACCGGGTAACACTAAATTCTCATTCAACAAATATGAAAGAAAATCATTTTATTTTTGCTTAAACAGTTAGGAAGTGATACTTAGATAATCCAGTTATGTAGTTAGCAAATCTAGCACAACTAAGAAATTTGGGCTTGACTGGTGGATGTATAATTATATAGAAAGTAGTATATAATGAGTAGTTAAAATATAACTAAAATCATATTTATGTGAACAAGATTAAGTGAGCCTTTAAAAAAGCAGTTTTCCGGGCTGGAGAGATGGCTCAGAGGTTAAGAGCACTGACTGCTCTTCCAGAGGTCCTGAGTTCAATTCCCAGCACCCACATGGTAGCTCACAACCAACTGTAATGAGATCTGGCACCCTCATCTGTATAAATAATAAATAAATAAATCTTAAAAAAAAAGAAGGAAGATGCCTTTAAAAAAAAAAGCAGTTTTCCCTTTTAGTCATAACTAAGCTGGTGTGGTACAATGTTTTTCACATTTATTAAAAGTCATTAGCTGACTGAAGGCCTCTCTTGATAAAATATTTTGGAAAGATTGTAAGTCCTTCCCACACAGTGATTGCTAGAAGAAGAACAAGTGTGAAACAGTTCTTGAACCCAATAAAACACTGAATTCATTGGGCCTACAAATGTTCAGATTGTATAAAGGTCCTTCCTTGGAGAAGTGGGTCATCAGTTCCTGATATGTGTGGAAAAGCTCAGAGAAGGATCTGACCACAGTAGAGATGTTCATAGAATCAGTATGGTCTATCTATATCATCTAGTAATAAATAAAGTAAAGTATTGACAAATAATTGAAAATCAAGTATGAGATATAAAGAGACAGAATGAGACCCATGAAAATCCCCAGGGAAAGTCTGCTTGAAGTGACTCACTTTGATTTTAATTAGAACTCCAGAGTATTTGCTTGAGATAAATGTTAAAACAGGCTGAAAGCCAAAAAGAAATGTCCATCAGACATTAGATGCACAGTAGGTCTATCTACTAATGCATGTTCTACAAGAAATCCCCAGCCCCTCTCTGAGCCTCCTTTTTAAGTTCAAAGAAATGCAATGGGTTTTTCAGTACATAAAAGGCCAACTTCTGGTTAGAATAACTCAGTGCCTCAAATAAATGGCCTTAGACTATAAAATATGTAAACTGTGTCCAGGCATAAATAATTACTGTAAATCTCAGTTTACCCTGCATAATAAATTTAACAAACAGTTACAAAAACATAGAGAGAAATAAAAACATTTAAAGAAATTCTTAGAAAAATTTAAAGAAATAAAAAACATTGCCAAGAGTCTAAAAACAAAATGAGACTCCAGAGATAATATGGAAGTTGGACTGTGAGGTATATTCATTAAGGTGACTGATAGACGAGAGAGAGAGAGAGAGAGAGAGAGAGAGAGAGAGAGAGAGAGAGAGAGAGAGAGAGAGGAGAGAGACAGACAGAGAGACAGAGACAGACAGAGGAGACAGAGACAGAGACAGAGACAGAGGGGAAGCAAGAGGAAGCAGAAGAATTAGAAGAGGGGAAAGAGGAAAAGTGGGATGAGGAGGAAGAAAAGACAGAGGAGGAAGAAGTGAAAGAGGAAACAGAAGAGGAGGAAGAAGAAAACAAACACATAAACAAAAATTCAAGAAACATTTTCCAAAAACTCCAGGATAGTATCAAACTATTACACTTGTAATTGAAGTTCCAGAGAAAGAACAGACAGAAGGAAAAAACACTAAAAAGGAAGCAGAAATTTTTTTATAAAAACAGAAAATAGACTAGACTTTTTTCAATGGGTTCTCCTAAATAGTACTCAAATCATAATTCTAAAGAGTCAAATGTTGTGGAATATTAGTTTAAGATGTGTTACATTTGTTTATGCTGTGCTTTATTTGTTTAGTTGTGCAAAGATGTGCTGCATTCTTTTATGTTACATTTATTTAACTCTTTATACTTGGGTTATTTTACTTTCCTAAAATACTTGGTCTAATAAAGAACTGAACAGCCAATAGCTAGATAGGAGAAATAGGAAGCAGGGCTGGCATGCAGAGAGAATAGGAGGAGAAATCGAGAAAAAGAAGGAGGAGCAAGAAAAGAAGGAGAGGAGGATGCCAGAGGCCAGCCACCCTGCCACACAGCCAGCCATGGAAAAGAAGAAAATCAAGATATATCGAATAAAGAGAGGTAAAAAGCCCAGAGGCAAAATGTAGTTAAAGGGAAGTGAGATAATTTAAGTTAGAAAAGCTGGCTAGAAATAAGCCAAGCCAAGGCCAGGTATTCATAAATAAAAATAAGTCGTTGTGTATTTATTTGGGAGCTGGTTGGTGGTGGGTGAGGCAAAGTGTAAAAATCAAGCAAACAACAAAAACACTAAAGACATAAGAACTAAAAACTAAAAACATGATAACCAACCAACAAACAATTAAAATACATGTACCACTATACACATTTGGATAAAATAAAAATCAAAAAGAAAATCTGAGAACAAAAGAGTACTATGATGTATATATATATTAAGTGCTCTATTAGGAAAAAATTAGATACAGACAGAAACCTGGTTTCTTATCTCTAGGGATGGTAAAATCAAGGTTAAAATAAGGATGTTTTTTAATTGTTGCTACTCCAAATAAGTTAATTGTTTACATACATAAATTTAGAGTATATATTAGTATATCTGGACTTTTGAAAATATATTATAAATTTGTTGCATTTTGCCTAATGTAGCATATTACTTTGATGTAGTCTGTGATAAGTAACTTGTGGTTATTGTAAAATTAAGGTCAAGTAAAAACGTTTTGAAGACATGTAACTATTGTGGTAGAGAAAATGGCATAACAAAAACTGAACGAATAAAAAATGAGCAGAAAAAATGGAAAAAACAGGAAGCAGTTCATGTAGCTGCTGAGTAAAGTTAGTGAGCTAAAGAGCTGAACTAAATTCAGCAACCAGTGAGACACTATTTAATCAAGGGCTTTAGAAAAGAAAGAAGCCCTTGATTTAGACTGTAAACTATTTGGTGACAAGCATGTCTCAGTGAATATTAATCAATTGTTAGAGGTGTTCTCTGCTGTAAAATATACTGATAATGGTTACAAATTTATGGGTTGAATGGTTATATAGAAAAAAATCTTAATTTATGTTGAACCTAACATTCCTGTAAAAACAGTCTATTAACAGCATATGAAATAAAAGTTAAATATGAGTAAAAATAATTAATTAAAATTATTAACTAAACATTATGTTTTAAGCCAAAAACTCTCTCAAGGTCTTATTATTTCTTATAAAAGAATAAAATTTAGAAACATAGGTTACTTGAAAATAGAAGGGTAGGAAATGAGGCATCATATTATTTAATAAAAAAAGAAACAGGAGTTTTTGTGTTAATATCAGTTAAGTAACACTGGACATAAAAAGTGCATATAAGTGCATTTCACAACATGATTGCAAGATTCAGTGGGTATCCAGTTAAAGAATTTCTTAATTCAAGAAGCAAAATGGATCAAATTAAAAGGATAAAGAGACAAATCTGAAAATCTGTTTGAAGATTTCAGCTCTCTTGTCTCTGTAATCACAGATGAACAGAAATAAATAAAAATACATACAGCATCAAAAATGTCAATAAGCCAGGTGGTGGTGGCGCATGCCTTTAATCCCAGCACTCAGCAGGAAGAACCAGGCAGATCTCTGTGAGTTCGAGGCCATCCTGATCTACAGAGGGAGATCGAGGACAGCTCCAAAACTACACAGAGAAACCCTGTCTCCAAAAAAAAATTGTCGCCAATCAATTTGGCATAACTATTAGTTAGAGAGCATATCATTCAATTGGAGTAGAGTTTTACTTTTTAAAGATATATGATAAAGAACTAAAAGCAGAATATGTGAAGAACTATCACAAGACAATTATGGGGAAAACCATAATAAAACAGGGTGAACATTTTTGAGGACTCAGTTTAATACAAAGACATGGTTAATAAAGAAGTATGTGATAAAATGGTTAACATTTTCAGTCATTAGGGAATTTACTGCCAATTAAAATCAAATTAATATTCTACTGTACACCTACTATAATAGAAAACCAAAACTACATGGACATTTGTCCTTATCAAGAAGGATTAGGATGATAATGCCACTTTCCCCTGGAAAACATGGAAAGATTTCTTTATAAAGCTGAAGCATATATATACATATGGCCCAGGAATACTATTTGTATAAAATAACATTTATTGACATAACATGACAATATGCGTGTGAAGACATACAATGAATATATATATATATATATATATATATATATATATATATATATATCCATAGTTTGCAAAAAGGAAAACAAACCTAAGTGCTCCTTCAAATTTAAATAAGTAACAGAATCAAAGTACTCACACAATGTCATATTTTTCAGCATTAAAAAGTAATTGATTATTCTCCAGTGAAAAATTTCCCACAAAAGGATACACATTACACAATTAAATTTACATGACTTTTTGAAAAAAAATTGAAATTTAGAAACAAAACACTAAGAAGTAATTTCCTCGGGTTTCTAATGGGAAGCTGAAGCTAATTTATGGTGTCAAGAGTTCAACTTGGAATGAGGAAAAGTGCACTGTGTCGTCACACACATGGATAGTTCATGGACTGTTTCAAACTTGTGGTTTACCACAACTAGTATGTGAGCCATAGATCCTCCATCATGCAAACTCAACAATTGCCTTAAGGAGACTTAGCCTATGGCTTACGACTTTCCAGTCCTCTCTTTGGGCATCTAGATATTTTAATTTGTAGTTTGTGTGCTGGGTTTGTATTGTTCTAACACTGATCTAAGGAATTCGACTGGGGCATTATGTTTTGAGTCACACTGAATCTTCAAGAATACTGCTGTGTTTAAAAGGAAGAGTTTATGAAAACATGTATTATGGTAATGTTCAGGAGAAATGTTTCTCAGACTTGTGTAGCCAGCAAGTTTCTCTGGTCCTGCATGGTCACATGGTCTGGATGAATCTCTCCTACCTGCATCCCGCAGCCAGCCACTTGGTCCCAAGTAAATACACAGAAGCTTATATTATTTACAAACTCTATGGCCTATAGGTCAGGCTTCTTGCTAGCTAGCTCTTATAACTTAACTCAACCCATTTCTGTTAATCCGTATGTTGCCATGTAGCAGTGGCATTGTCAGTCTGCTGGCATCTTATTGCTCCTTGGGTGGCAAGCTGGAGTCCTCGCCTCTCCCTCTCCTTTCTTCTCCTGTCTCTCTTGGATTTTCCTGCCTGGTCCATCCTGCCCTGCCATAGGCCAATGTAGCTTTATTTATTAGCCAATGGGAGTAACATATATTCATAGCATACAGAAATACATCCCACAGCAGACTTGTTCCCCAGAACCCCAGAACAGTGATACTTGGTTTCTTATGTGTCATTTTGAATGAATAATTTGCTCCTTTTAAGTACAGAGAAATCAATGGCTTTCACTCTTTACATGCCATTCTAGCTATGCTCTTATTTGGTTACATTTTTAAAAGCCTATTTTATTAGTGGAGAATGTCTCCCCTTATAGGACATTCAAATCTTTAGTGAAGTATAGAGCACTAAAGGGACGGGCTGTAGGAAGGAAGAAATACATGCAACTCAACATACTGTGTGCTGTGTAGTAAAGAGCTTAGTAAATTCAGAGTATATTATTTCTTTAAATAGCATTCTTTAAGAAAATTAAGTTAAGAAATTATATATGTGTGTATATATATATATTTATTTATTTAAGGTATATATTTGTTACACATAAAGTATATCAGTTTGTGAGAAATAATTTTAATGGTAAAAAGAAGTGAATAAATTTCATATAATTTTCTAATTATGAAAATCGACAACAAAATTTACCCATTCTTTCTACATTCAAAACCCTTATTATTAACCAGCTATGAAAACTGGGTGTTACTTCATTTCTGTCTGTATGTTCATGTGGTCTTACAGTGTTCAGGTTTGAATTTAAGGTAGGTCCTTGTTGCTGCAGACTGTGCTACCAGAGAGATAAAAGCACCCCATTGAGATAATACGTTTTTATTTCTATTGGCCCCTGAGGAGGAACAAAAACTTCACATTATTAGAGCAACTGTAGAAGAAATTCTGGTCATATTTACATGTTGTTCAACTCAGTATGACAGTATTTGACTCCCTGAAAGAAGTTTCTGTGTTTCCAGACAGGGAAAGAACCACACCTATTAAGAACAGTCACATGTGATTTTTTTGCATTTTACATTGGGAGATGAAATTCTGTATAATTATTTAGACATTATAAGAGAAAAAAAGGAAGATGGTTTAAAAACATACTACTCTGTAAGTAAAAGTAAGACTAATATTTAAATTTCACATTATCAACCATTTCAATAGCACTTCTGAGATTTGCTCTAAGATTTTCTATGTTATATTTCTATGTGTTATATTTTCTATGTGTTATATTTCTCTGAAGAAAGGTAATTATACTAATTTTCAGGTAATGTACATTTATGTCTAGTAATTTCTGAAAACTTTGGTCACAAGTTAAGCCTCTAAACTGTGAAATTCTATTGAATAGTAATTATTGGCCTGATTGGATTGTCATCTCTAAAATAGGTTGTCATTATTTATACGTAGAATAAAACCATGTAAAGGAATGACTCCTCATTCAGTTGAAGCAACAGTGTCCACAAATCCACCAGTTACAATTACTTACATAGCATGAAAATCATCCAAATCCAGCAAGACTGTGCAAGTTCTATTTCCTTCTTCTTCCTGAAGTGTACAGAAGACTTATTGCAATAGATCAGGAATATAAATAGAAGATACCAGAAAGTATATTTTCCCAAGAAATAACTATCAGCAATACACTTACTCAGCTCTGCCTGACATGCCAAAGTATAAGCCCTCATAAATATAGTCAAATAGAGGTAAATATATTATTCATATGTATAAAGATCCAGAAAACTATCCAATGTATAAAAATATATACAAATATGATTGCATTCAAATGTGCAGGAACACACACACATATAATTATATAGAGACCTTCACATTTGTACATATATTCAAAAATATGTGTGTATATATATATGTATTTACATATAAACACATATAACTAGATACACTTCATGACTGCATTCAGTAATACATACACACACACACACACACACACATATATATATATATATATATATATATATATATATATATATACAGTTACATACTTACATTATGCAAAAATTAAAATGTCCAAAGTTCCAGAATAAAATCTTCTAAAGTTGCTGGAGATCATAACATAAAGGCTTTAACTTAGGAATGAAAACCACAGAGACAGAAAATAAAAGTATATAAATAAAAACAAAAGGAATTGTCTGGCTTCCATCAGTGGCAATGATCTAGAATTCTTTCATCTGCATCCTTAGTCCTCATGAAATCACCCCATCTTTGCCCCCTTTATTACTACATCAGCCACTTCATGAGAAGACACTAGGCAGAGGAAAGTTCTTACTAAATGGGGAAGGGGCAACACCATATCACTGTGAGCAGTAACAGTAGATCATTATAACTGTCACACAAAGATCATTTGATTAGGCACCATTCAGCACTAATACCCACTTAGTCCCTGCTGTACAGACAAAATGATATTCAACATGATAGTAAACCTGCACAGCAAAATGTCAGGAAAAAATAAATAATAAATCAACATGTAAATGGGCTGTAAAATATAATTTATATGTAAAAAAATGGTTGGCATTCTAACACTATTTCCTTGAATTACTGCCTCCATTCAACAAACAGCTATTAATCTGTATGTGAGCTTTCAGTTTAAGATAAATGACTTTGATTATTAAATGAATCAACTGACATGAATCAATTTGAGATACAAGGGAATGAAATGGGTTTATTAGTTACTATTACTATGGGGCAGTTTAGTTCTGTGATTAGGAACCACCAAATATTTATTCATCCTGGAAATAAATATTTATTTCTAGTTTCTTCACAACTGCCAAATCTTGAAGGTAGTCAAGATACCCTTTAGAGGGAATAGATGTACAAATTATAGTTATGTATGGACAATGGAATACCAATCAGTAATTAAAATATACACTGACAAAGATGCAGGGGAATCTTCACTGCATATTCCTAAGAGAAAAAACCTAGTTTTTAAGGCCTGTACTATATACAAGTCCAACCAAATGGTTTCAGTGGTGAAATTATGGAAACAGTGAGTAAGTAGATCCTTGTCTGCCTGAAGTTTGAGGAAGTAAGTAGATTGTTGGGCATGGAGCACCCAGCAATCATGGAACAAGGAAACATGTTGGTGAAGACTTTATTTTTTAATTGAAAATAGATTTTTTCATATACTAATAAAATAAGATAAAATAAAAACAAACCCAAGGAAGACAAAACAAACACACAAACAAAAACAAATAACAACAACAACAACAAAAACCCAGCAAAACAAAGAGCCAAAGAAAAGGCACAAGAAATGTATAGAAAAAGAAACACACAGATTGGCTAACATCGAAATCCCATAAAACACAAAACTGAAAACCATAATACGTAAGCATAAGACCTTTAGAGTATGGGGGGAAATGCTGAGAAAAGCTTTATGGAAAAAAAAACCAAACAAATAACAACAAAACAAGTACCTCCAAAAACTATCATTGATTTTGTTTTGTGTTATCCATTTACCATTGGACCTGGCCTTAAGAACTGTTTGTATACCCAGGGAGATACCATTATAAAACAAACAAACAAACATTTTGTATGCAAGGGTTTTATTTGTATGCGTGTGGGGGTGAGTGGGAGGGTGTGATTTTTCATTGGCTCTTTGTTTTTCTGTTGTTCATATGCAAGTCTATCACTTGGAGACAGCTTTAAGTTTAGGGATGGGGCATGTATCCATCTCACCTCTTATCTCTGGGGTACAATAGAGTGCAGACCTATGAAGGCCCTGTGCGTGCTATTAGTCTCTGAGTTCATGTGCATATCAGTTCTGCTGTATTTAGAAAACCTTTTTTCCATGAAGTTCTCCATACTGTCTTGCTCTTACAATCTTTCTGTTTCCTCTTCCTTAAGGTTCCCTGAACCTTGAGGGAAGGAACTTGATGAAGATATCCCATTAAGACTGAGTGTTCTAGGTTGTGTCATTCTCTTCACATTTTCCAGCTTTGGGTTTCTGTATTTATTTCCATTTACTGCAAGAGGGAACTTCTCTGATGATGTTTGAACAAGACACTACTCTACGATTATAGTAGAATGTCATTAGGAGTCATTTTGTTGCTATGTTACTTAAGCAGAACAATAGCATTTGGTTTTTTCCTAGGTCCATGCCTATCTAGTCTCAGTTTCTTGGCCTCCTGAGCAGTATCAGAGAAGGGTTCTATCTCAAGAATGGGCCTTAAATCTAATCAGATATTGGTTGGTTACTCCCACAAGTTTTATGCCACTATTGCACTAGTACATCATACATGCAAGTCACCACTGTTGATCTAAGGGTGTGTGAATATGTTGGTGTTTATCTTTCTCCTTTGTTGTGTGCAAAATACCTTCCAGTACCATGAACACTATTCAATAGGAGTGAAGGCTCTATGTAGACACCAGCTTGACTTCTCCATGTTTAACAAGTTGTGTAGGTGTCTTTAGCAATAGGGCCTTTCTATTAGTATGTTGAGGGCAAACAATAGACTTAGAAATTGCCTGGGGAATTTGGGTGTTCAGATGGGGCCCCTTTGGCCAGTTACTTGGTTAGATGTATTCCATTCCCAGGACTGGAAGAGAGATGTCCATCTGGGGCTCCATCAATCCCATTATTTTGCAATATCATTTAGATTACCTTCATATATGTGTATATTTTAGGGAGTTTCTAATGTATCAGGTTTCCATATAGTCCCACAAATAGCAGTTAGTTTTAGCTGTCTCTCCCTTTATTCCCTTCCTCACTTCCTCTACCCTTACCCTCCTTATATGATCCTTCTCTTTGAGGCCTCCCCCCATAATTATTCATCCATAATTATCTATTCTATTTCATCTCCTTAGAGTGATCCATTCCTACCTCTATTACCTTACTCTATGCCTAACCTCTGTGGTTATATTCACTGTAGCCTCTTATTAAAGACTGAACAACCAACATCCACATATAAGCAAATATGAATCATATTTGTCTTTCTGGAACTGGGTTACCTCACTCATGATTTTTTTTCTAGTTCCATCCATTTACCTGCAAATTTTATTTTTTTGACAGCTGAGTAATACTCCATTGTATAAATGTACCAACTTTTCTTTATCTATTCATCTGTTGATGGACATACAGTCTGTTTCTGATTTCTGGCTATTAGAGCAGTAATGAACATGGTTGAACAAATGTTGTGTAGTAGAAATAGACTTCTTTGAGAATATGCAAAAATAGAATGTTGTGGAATAATCTTTTTATATACTGTGAAGATACGTCTTTGCCAAGGTGCTTTCTGAATGGTTTAATAAAGAATTGAATGAAAAGAGGTTAGGTGGGACTTCTGGGAAGAGAAAAGGAGAGGAGGTGAATCTAGGTGTGGGAGAGACACCAGAGGACATGGAGAGGAAACAGGAGCTGCAAGATGGAAGAGAGGCAAAAATCCATGAAGCAAAACTTAGATTAATATGAATGGGTTCATTCAAGTTATAAAAGCTACTGGGGCCGGGCGGTGGTGGCGCACGCCTTTAATCCCAGCACTCGGGAGGCAGAGCCAGGTGGATTTCCGTGAGTTCGAGGCCAGCCTGGACTACCAAGTGAGTCCCAGGAAAGGCGCAAAGCTACACAGAGAAACCCTGTCTTGAAAAACCAAAAAAAAAAAAAAATAAAAGCTACTGGGACAAGACTAAGCTATAGGCTGAGCTTTCATAATTAATAGTAAGTCTGCATGTCATTTTTTGTCAGCTGGCAGCCTAAATAAAAATCTGTCTACAATGATACCAGCTGGATATTGAAAAGCTATTCCCATCTTCCTGAGTAACCACCACACTGATTTTCACACTGACTGTGCAGATACACAGGGGTTTTGTAATAGATGCAGAACAAGTTAGCGAAATTCTTTTTTTTTTTTTTTTTTTTTTTTTTTTTTTTTTTTTTTTTTGGTTTTCCGAGACAGGGTTTCTCTTGTGTAGCTTTGCGCCTTTCCTGGATCTCACTTGGTAGCCCAGGCTGGCCTCGAACTCACAGAGATCCGCCTGCCTCTGCCTCCCGAGTGCTGGGATTAAAGGCGTGCGCCACCACCGCCCGGCTAAGCGAAATTCTTAAATGGAAGTGAAGTAAAAGAAATCACCCATGATTTTTATATCTTTGCTCAATTTCTAAGCTTATAAGAAAGATCTCTTCTAGAGAAAGTACTTATTATTAAAAAGCAGAAAGCATGCCATACACGGACCAGGAATTAAAAGCCACCCATAGTTTAGATAATGGCAAAATAAAATAAAATAAGGAAAACAATAAATTTAAATCAGAGAACACTGGCAAGTGAACATTTCTCTTAAAGCAAAAGTTACAGAGCAATGAGTAACTATCAACTCACTTAACTCATGTGAGTCATAGAGCTTCTAAGGATAAGATATACTTATTGAGAAGAAAGCTAACTACCTTTTTTTTTCCTAAGGAATTCTGCTGTTTCCAGAACAGCACAATATGCTACATCTCTGACACACAAAGCAGGTGGGGAGTGAGAGGGAAGAAGGGAAAGGAGCATGAAAAAGGAAGGGAGGGAGAAAGGAAAAGGGAGGGTGTCCCATGAACTTTTGAAGCATTAATGAGTTGCTGTTATTGTGTCAAGAAAAGTCTAAGAACACTTAAAATCATGCCTTCTATTCTGTTTCCTTTACCGGAACAGTAAATGTCTCCAGGCATTTTTGCCTGAAAATTCTCTTTCTTCCTCCTGTCTTCATATCCTATGCCACTCAATCTCATATACATACATACATACATATATATGTACACACACACACAGATACAATTCTAAATCATTTAGCGTCTTACATTTTAAGAGGCAATTTTAGAAATACAAGTACTCTTACTTTTATAGACTAATATGATATTTATTCAGAACTTCAAAAATTACTTTTAGGCAGATCTTATAAATTTCTAATATCTGTGAATGAATAGTTACAATTCTAAATTTCTTTTTTTTGCATGTGTGTTTTGAGCCAGAGCATTTACACTTCAGAACAGAGATTCTAAGAACTAAGTAGCTTAATGTAGTAACCTAACTTAATCATTAGGATATCCTTTTAAAATAATATTTATCTTAATTATGAAAGGTTCTATGCAGATTCTCATACTGCAATAACAATAGATTATAAAGACTGGATATATCCTGAAACCTGTTACAATAATTAAATCACATCTAGAGTAGTGCTAATTTGATATGTTGGAATTATCATGAACAGCATAATCATTATTGTGCTGCATGATTAAATAAATGCTTCACGTAACTGGCTGTCATTATGCCAATGTAATTTGGGGGTTTCTTTTATTTTCCTTTCCATTTCATCAATATCACCACTAATGTTGATATTTTCTGCTAATGTCATTCATAATTAATCATGATTATAATTAGATCAAGCATAGTACATTATAAAGAAGGTTGTTTTCCTCTAGACAATTATTCTTTCATTGTTAGGCTCATCATTTCATTATGAAACCAGAAATGCAGCTTTACCACCTTTGCTGTGGTATATCTGTTCCTTGGGACCTCGGGAAGGAAACAAAAGAAGAACGTCTCTAAATATCACCTAATATTCTGTTCTTTCCCATGAAGTATATTTAAACCAAACCTTATGGCTAGCCATACTTGAACTCTTCATTAATTACCTCAAGATATTATTAGAATGCAAATTCTAATTCATTAATCTTGTGTGGGACATGGGATTTCTGACAAATCCTGTTAACTGATGTTCTAGGGACTATGCTTTAAGTAGCAAGGATCTGCTAAACTATACCATAAAAACCATCCAGTTCAAAGGCCCTTAAGCAAGGCTCTGGATCTCCAAAGCATTTAACCAGAGGTTTTACGATTCTATTATTCACAGGATATTTACATATATGTAGATATAAGTATGTATTTCTGGAATGTAAATTTTAATTATTAGATTGTTTGAGAAGCTTATGGTTTAAATTATGTGACTTCTGTTCAATTCAGTCCATTTTTGAAGAGTGAACTGAAGAACAAGGGGGCTGAGATCTCGGAAAGATTTATGGTGAACTACAAAGCTTGGACCTGCCTTCACTTTTTGGTACGCAAGGCAGAACATTTTGTAGTGCTATTAGATTGTCTTTCAGGCTTTGATTAGAAAGAAGAAAATTTAAAATCCACTACATAAGTGACAGTAAAGAACAAATAAGGGAATATAAACATATTTAAGTAACTGAGCCCTTTAAGGATTTAAGGGTATTTGACATAGATTATATGAGAAACTGATGAAGAGTCAGGAACATATAATGCCATGAATAAATAGTGTCCTTGACAGAGAAGAATTGGAAAAAGCAAGGTCTGTGAAAGCAGAGGCAACAGAGCTCAAAGCTAAAAGTAATTCTGAGGTCTAGTCATATGTATTAGTGGGAGAGCATTGCATAGAATGTTCAAAACAGAGTTTGGTCCCAAGTACTGAAGGAAAATGAAGATAAATATAAGAAGAGAGCTCACATTTTTACAGACCAACATTGCATTTACTTAGAAGAATTTTACAATTTATCCTAGTTTTATCCACATCTGATAGAAAAATAAAGTTTAAAATCTTTTTATTTTTCTTTTTAAATTTCATTTAAATGCTTTGAGCCAGAACATTTATGCATCAGAAGAGAGGTTATATATAAAAACCCAAGTTATCTTTTTCTATCTGAATAAAAACTGTACACTCAAATACTTGTATTAAGTCAAAAATTTTACTGAATATTAAAAAATTTAATAAGTGAAAAAAATCTTTGTATCTGCACTCCAAAAAATGTACTTAAAGCATCATTTTGTAAAGAAAACATAAAAGTAGCATACATTCTTTGAAATGAAGTTTATTAACATTTAGTTGTATAATTGATGGGTTTAGATATGGTATTTTCATTAATGTACATAATGTACAACTACTATCCTTTTGTTTTCTTCCTTCCACCCCTTGTGTCCCTCCCTTTCCCCATTCCATTTCATTGTCTTTTAAAAAATCTAGATTATGCATATGAGTGAAATCATGTAATGTCTATCTTCCTAAGTATAGTTTAATTTTATTTAACATGAACATTTCAGATCCATTCTTTTACAAGTAAATGAAAAAAAAAAAAAACCTGACCTTCTTAATGCTTAATGACAATCCAACCCTTGGTGTATTGTAGATGAAATTCTAAATGGTCTTATTACGTAAGAAACAGCTGGGCAGTAGTGGCACATGCCTTTAATCCCAGCACTCCAGAGGCAGAGCCAGGATCTCTGTGAGTTTGAGGCCAGCCTGGGCTACCAAGTGAATTCCAGGAAAGGCACAAAGCTACAAAGAGAAACCCTGTCTCAAAAAAACAAACAAACAAAAACAAACAAACAAACAAAAAAACCCAAGAAACACAGAAGAGCCAAATACAGAGTTAAAAGCCCAAGAGATCAGAGCAAATAGCCTTTAGCTTACCACTCATTTCCGTCCTTCCCCTGTGAAAGAGCCCTTCTCTTGTGTGACCTGTCTTTTTATTGCCTTTCTGTTCTACCTTCTTATTGGCTCTAAACCCAACCACATGATTTCCTCTTTACTGCCTGCCTATACAGACCTCCAGGTCTCTATGGTTCATACTGGGATTAAAGGTTAGGGTCACTGCTTGGTTGTGTCCTTGACTATGCAGGACTCTGCCTGCCATGTGATCTGATTAAGGGCATGTGCTACCACCGCTGGACTTCCACTAAATGGCTTATTACTTTTAGCTCTCATCCCCAGACTTTATTTATTAACATACAAATAAAACCACATTTCAGCACAAATAAAATATCACCATATTGTATACTTGCTAGTGTAATTTGAAGACAAGTATTGTGGAACCTCCAGAATTGTGCATCTCTTGCTCTTCTGTGTCTTTTGTTAGCAGTAAAAGAGTTCCTCCCCTGGTAGGAGAGGCAGTTGTTTTGTCAGACTCATGAGGCATACATGTAAAAACTTCAAGCTGTGCTATAATTCCAAACACTGTTAGAAGTTTCCAGGCAACGGACATCATTAAAGATAACACAGAGCATACATCTAATCATGGATCCTCACCACAGCTGCTGCCTAGAACAGAGGAAAAAAAACATTTTAAACAGTACCAAAGTTCAGTAGGCCACAGGAAGATCTGTAAAACATAACTAGATACCTCATTTAAAAGAAACACAAATTTGAGATGTAAGGTATAAAGTTATAGTTTTTCATTTAATTCTAAGTTATTGAATAAAATAAGAGGACCAATGGTTTTCTGAAAGGAAATTCTTGCTAAAAGGTTGCAAATATTCATTGCCGACTGTCTTTGTCATATCTAGGCCACATGAATTCAAGTTATGTTGGAATATACTTTGTGAGTGATATTAGAAATTGATCTATCATAATTAAAGGACATAAAGAATTCAGAAGTGATTTGACATTGTTAAAATAAGTGTCTACTTAAATGGAAGCAGGGGAGAAAAAGTCTAGTGTGTTTCCACCAGCTACCTGTGACCTATTTAAAATTCAATTCTTATGGGGTCCCATCAATTCTCAACCTCTGCCAATGCTATTAAAACGTCAGGATAGCATCTGAACAGCTAGCCATAGCTCTAGTTACTCTCTTGCTCTGCTTCTTGAATAGTCCCCACTGGTCTCTGTTTCATACTTGAAGCTTTACTAACCTGACCAAAAAATGTTTTTGCATAATCTGTATGAAATTAGTCTTCCTCTCTTCTTCCTCTTCTTCTGCTTCTGCTTTCCTTCTTCAAAGAGCACTTTTTAGTTCTGAATAGTTAACTAAGAACTCAAGTGTTTCGTCTTCTAAGAAACTCCCCAAATCACCAGTCTAGAATATTCAGTATTCACTGCCATTTTACAATATAATGACTTTATCATCCTTTCTTGTATTGTTCCCAAATGATGCCATTGTGGCTGGCTTTCCACCTACTTTGAATACTCTCTAAGCTATGTCCTTCGTGTCTGAATCACTGAAATCACATGGTAGGTGCCCATGAAATGTTTGTTTAATTGAAATAGTCACCGTTCAGTTATATGTGCCATTAGTGAGAAACAAGGGAAAGAAGACAGATTAATGGTGGTTGTGTGAATTGCAGACATGAGAACGGGGAGGAACTTAGGTCCTTTTCACTGACAGGTATGTCTGTGCTTACTAGCTACTCCCTATCACCTGTCTAGGAATTCAAAAATTCCCTTCTTTCCCTGTGTCACTGACCTAATTTTATATCGTGCATTTTTCCTCATTTTCATCAATTCCATTTAAACCAAACAAAATTCTTCCTACATCAAGACTTAAGTAGATGGCAGCTCTTTTTCCTGGGTTCTTTTTTACTTCTCTGATTCTAAACTCAAATATTCACCCCACTTCCTAAAGTCTTCTTCAATAATCTTGTCAATGTAGCCATATTGCTTCTCCATCATTTTCTACTAAACTATTTTGTTCTGTTATTTTCATAATACTCCATTTCAAAGTTTATTGTAATTTTCTTGCTGTATATGAGCATAGCGGCATGGCTTAGCAGGCAAAAGTAACTATGCCCAACCTCCTAAGTTCAATTTCTGGATCATACACACTGAGAGGAAAGAACTGACTCCCACAAGCTATCCTCTGACCTCTATGTGGGTACAGTAACATTCCCCCCACACCAATTAGTTAATTAATTAAATGGAAAAATGTAAAAAAATAAAATAGCTCTAAGTCAGAAACCATATCTATATCACTCTGTCCTGTGTCTCTATCGGTGGAAATAGCTCAATTATGCGGTAAAATGATCAGCAAATATGTATAGATTTAATGGAATTAGGACTGTTTACCTTTTGCATTTCTATAAAATATAGTGAAAGAACTTGGGTTGAAGTTACATAAGAAAACCATATCTCACTGACTAAATTAAAGAAATCTCTCTTTTACCTTGTCATTCTTACTGACCTTCCTGCTTTCTCTCCTTCCTTTTTAGCATTGATTTGATTTCTATTACATGCTATGAGTGATAACTTACATTATATTGAGTCTATAGGCTATGACCTACACAAAAGACTTTAATTTCACAGTGCCCAAGATATTGACTGGTGTCATGTATTTCAGAACATAAAACTACTTGACCTTATTGTCTTGATGTTCATCAGAGATCAAGAACACATTTGTTTAAATGGCCCATTCATTGAAGAACCATTAGAAAAACTAAACACATCACTAGAGATGTTGAAATGCACTCTTACATACTGAACACTGATGAGAATAATTAAAATGAATGCCTTTATTTTTTCATCAGCAAGGTAGTATGCTGTGTGATCTAAAGCTTGCACTGCCTATCAGCTAGGATTGCACAAGCAGAAAGACATAGGAATACAAAATTTGACATGTTTTCAGAACTTCAAGTGTTTCTGTAGAACAATGTTAGAGGGAGAGAAAGAAGGTCACATAGTAGCCACAATACCAGTGGAAAGAAGATCATAAAACACTGAAGTTGATAGAGGTTGAGGTTAAATACTATTTTATGGATGATAATGCCTATTCTTTAGGCAACCAAGTAGAGGGTTAAAGAAAGTAAATCCAGATACAGTCATCTAAATGAAAACAATGAGGTAGAAGAGAATAGCACAGATTCTTGGAAAGAAGTCCATAACAGATACCTGTGTTGGAGTCACATTCTTAGGTCTTGAAGTATAGGATATGGGAATTGAAGGCCAAGGAATAATGTAATCTGGATTGGGATTGGTAGTGACATTCACAACATTTTGGAAGGTGGAAGGTTTGTTAGGTCAACATTTTAGCAGCTTCTTTGTGGTAAGCATGATCACTTTTGCCTGTTTGATTACTGTTTTATTACTATAATAAGATGGAAGAAGAACAGGACTTGATCCTGAGGATAACCCAGGTTTGGAAGTAGAGTATGTCCTCCTTTTCTTTGACTACCCGATCTTTTCCCCACATTTAACTAATAGTCCCTTTGGCTCTTACTAATATTTCTTTAGTATGATTTCCCTCAGCATTTCAGTTTCATGTTACACAATACAACATAGTGAATATTATTTGTGTATGAATATCTTCTCCTTGAGAACAGGGGTTAGCTATGCATTGATTAGGCATCATAAGTCCTACCTTATGGTAAGTATTTTATCTAAAATGTTCTTACACTAAGAAAATCAGGATGAAGTATCCTGTATCATTAATTTTCCCTATTGTACTCTGTTAATTTATATGACTTGTTATATATAACAAGTTCCTGGTGCTGATATGTCATCATTATTCATTGAATATATATAGATATAGATATAGATATAGATATAGATTCCCATAATTGAAAATTAATATAATTGTTTAGTATACCCTAAATGCAAGTAACCAGATGGCTACTTTAAAGGAAGCATTTTCCATGTGGATTTCTTTTTAAACATATTTTTTTTGCAACATTGCAGAATTATGGCCTAGCAACTCTGCAGAGGGGTTGGCAGGGTAGAGTAAGAGAAAAAGCCTGGAGTCAGCTAGTCATGCCTGAACCAACTAGCTTTGCCTGAACCAGCTAGTCTTGCCTGAACCAACTAGCTTTGCCTGAACCAGCTAGTGTTCCCTGAAACATCTAACCTTGCCTGAACCAGCTAGCCTTGTCTGAGCCAGCTAGGCTTGCCTATAGTTGACCTGACGAGTGATGACTGTTAGGACTCTTAATGTTCTCATTCATAAATGTACATTTCCAAGTCCATTTGTTGAAACAGTTCTCTGATCTATACATTTTAGAATTCTAGCACACTGAAACAATCTACCGGCCCATTTATACTTACCATATCTTCAGTCTTATACTCTCACTAGACTATAAAGTCTTATGGAAAAAATTAAATTACTTCTGATATTACTTTTATATAAAATAAGAATGGTTATTGTTTACATAGTCCAGCAAAAATATTTCATGAAAATATCCAGATCACTGAATATGAATTGATTTTGCCAAAAAATTGATCTTTATTTTAGTATTTGTATAGGGTTGAAATGATTATATAGATTTGTTCTGTGTTTTGATTCCCTATTCAACAATTAAAATAGTTGGCATTCAGGAAAATACAACACAAAAACACAGCATTTTCATCAAACTTTTTTCTCTCTTTATAAATTATAATATTCAAACACTTGAATTAGTTTTCATTATTTCCAAAAGAAAACTAAAATTTGTTCCTGGTGTTAATTTGTCATTATTATTCACTAGATTTTAATTGCACATCTCAAGCTCCACATCTTCAGCTATCAGTACACAGCCTGGAGCAGCTACAGAAACCAGGAAAGCAAAATGACACCATTGACAGGTTAGGCAGCTGAAGGCAATAGAGAGGGCAATAGCAAGATACAAGTGGTCTGATACGGCAAATAGGTAAGGAGAGTCTCTTTAGGGAGGCAGAGGAAGGTAAATACAGAAAGGGGCAGGATAGTAAAATAACAATGGGGATGTCTGAAAAGGTCTTAAGGAATCATACTATGATCTGTTTAACTAAAGAAAAACAATATAATATACACAATTCTATGAATAAATATGCATAAACAGTTTTAGTGAGCTTTTCTCATCTGGACTGATAAGACTCCTTTCAAGAGCTAAAATCCACTTAACAAAACCCCCAATATCAGATACCAGACATAAGAGGCCCAAGTTTGAGTTGTTGACCAGCCAAAGCATGCAGCCTATTGCTATCGGCCTTGGTTGCCCTCCAGAGGTGGAAGCAAGTATCTATTGCTGGAGACAACATGCACTTCAAAAGCAGAACCCAGAGAGTTCTAATCTGGTACTGACCTGAATGTCACCTCCCTGAGCACTAGGTTTTATGATACAAAGCATTTGAGCTTCAAAAGGAGGGAAGCAACCTTATCATCCTACTCAGCTATGACACCTGTGAATTGCATGACAGGGTAGCACTAAGTGTGCAGTAGTGGTACACATATCTTGATGGTAACCAACAGCTCAAGTTATAGACATTGGAGAAGAATCTACAACCACTGCTTACACTGAACCAGAATAATCTAAATAAGTGTCCTTATACCCAATGATAAGTGTAGTCCTCACCTCTCATCAAGAAAACTCATCTTTGCAACAGCTGGAGAGCACTACATGTTCAAGGCTGAGCATTTAACCACCACTTTCTAAGCACATTGAAAAGCCATGAGTCTATATTCACAACTATTCACTGCAAAGAGAAGCTTTTTAATTAAGGATGAAGGGAACATTTGTCTGTTGGTATAAACATAAGTATTCAAAATGTACCATGTCAATTCAGCTGAAGAACAATAGTGAGTTCTTCCTTTTCTCATTTATGGATTGTTGAACAAATTCACTGGACCAGGTATTCATTTCCTCCTATACTACAGACCTCAAATCAATTTGATAACAATTGGGTTTTGCCACTTTTGCACTACTGGGCACATTTTGCTTGGGAATTGACACTGTAGTTCACATTGTGCTCAGCTGAGTAAGAACTGTAAGTGCCTCTATTTCCCAGTACACTTCATAGTATCTTCAATCACTGGAAAAACTATACAGTATCCTGAGTGGTTTCTTTCTAAGTATGTTTGCCATTGGCAAATAGAAAAACTACAACTTTGTACATAAATTTTGTATCTTGCCATTTTCCTGAAAGTGTTTATCAGCCTGGCATTTTCTAATGGAATGTTGAGGATCCTTTTGTATAGAATCATATCACCTGAAAATAAGGACATTTTGACTGGTATTTTATCATGAAGAAATGCTAGATTTTGTTAGAGCCCTTCTCTTTATCTATTGTGATGGCCATGAGATTTCTGTCCTCAAGCACATTTATATGATAACTGATGTTAGTTGACCTGTGGTTACTGAACCTTCCTTGTATCTCTGGATTGAAATCAACTTGAATATAGTGAATAATTTTTTGGTGTCTTGAATTCATTTTCCAAGACTGGTAAAGAACTTAAACATCTGTGTTTGGCAGGAAGTCTGACCTGTACTTTCTTGTAGTGTTGCCTATTTTTGGTTTCAGGGCAATAGCGACTTTAAAAGCATTACTTCCTTTTTTATTTTGTGGAATAACTTGGAAAGTGTTGGTGTTTCTTAGAAGTTCTCATATACTTCTGAATGGAATTCTTCGTGAGCAGGCTATTTGTAGATTGGGATACATTTTATTACTGCTTCATTTTGTTGCTTAATATATACTTGTTCACACTAATCCTTACTTAGCTGATTGACTGTAAAGTCTCTGACCTGTGTGAAAACCTAACATCCCTTAACATTCTAGTGAGGCAAGGCTGATCACCTAATGCTATAAGATAGGCAGTCCTGTAACAAGATACTGTACTTTTTCTTCCGTGGATCCCCTGCTCTATTGTAGTAGCTCACCTGACTACAGTCATGTAGCATCATAATTCTGCTTATGTTGCAGAAATTTTTTTGAATTATTCAGAAAAGTGTAACTTCTCCTTTTCTTCTTTTTACCTGTTTTCTAAATACACATTGCTTAACATTCTGGGTTTCCCCAACATTCCTGGAATCCACACACTTTCTCTGGAGCCTCCCTCCCTGCCATGTGGCCACTTGGTACTATGTATCTGATATCCATGTGGCTTAAATGGCATGTACTGGGAGTCTAACTCCTAATTCCCAAAGGGTCCAATGACCTGGGAGAGATGTGTGAAGTCAAAGAAACTATGACCACCTATTTCAAACAAGTGGCCCCAAATAGCCTGGGCTGTTTTTATTTATACAGCTTTAATAGTTTGCATGAACAGGTTTACAATCAAATATATTTCCTTAAGTTTCTAAAAAAAGGTTCCAATAATTGCCATTTTGTTCCTTTACCTCTTTTCCCTCTGTCCCCCAGCTTTCCCACCAGTAACCATTCCCTATTTGACTCATAGCTTTAATGTCAGGCAGTGTTGCAAGTGATAAAGGAAGTTTTTCTAACTAGGCACACCAACAGGTAGAACAGTGTGCCCAGTTGACAGCATTTGCAGTTACAGAGTCATGCAAAGTGAAAGAAGGTTTTGCTTCTGGTGGTTAATGCTTACCTCTAGTCAAATCTAAGTTCTCTCAGTTAACTCATCAGTGAAGGCTGAATCAATTCATTCTTCATTCTGTACTAGTCTATCTCTTCCAAGTTTTCCCATTTATCCTATAGGGAACATAACTTGGAAACTTACTTTTAATACTTGGGATTGTTTATCCCTTGTTCCCATGTCCTGCTCCTTAACTTCTCAGGGTATGAGAAATGAGAGAACCATGAGTTTCTATGATTCTGCTTCATTCTCTGTCTCTAAGCTCTTACCATCAACTCCTGATACTATCTATTTATTAGCATTTCTACTAGATTCTTGTGGTTAAAATCATTCTCCCAGAACAGTTATGCAGAGCTGTGATATCATGAGCTACTGTGAATCTTTCAGACTAGTCACAAGGTGTACTGGAAAGGCAACATCTTGTTCTTGAGAATCCTGAGTTCATGGTCACACTTGAAACATCACAGGCTTTAGGAAGCTGAATTAGGTCCACTGTATATTTTTAACAACATCCCTTCTGGCTCACTCAGAGGAGAATCATCAGGGAGAAATTGTCCTTGTGCAAAAGCCATTTGATCAGTAGCTCCAAGAAAGTGAAACTGGAGGCAGCCAGCAATATGATTTGTATAAAGAAAGCAAGGAGAGCAGGTTGCACATATGCTCCTGGGGTCATGCCCAGAATTATGCAGCGAACTATCCGTTGGCCTTGACAAAAATGGATCAGATTCTCCATTGCTTTGCCACAAGGAGAATTTGTCCATGTCGTTATCAGGCCTTGTCCCCCGAAGAAGTCATGTGGCTCCAGCAGGCATGACTGTTCTTCTCCTTTCCTTGATTTTCCTCTTAGAGGCAGCAGGTGAGATGTAAAACTTCACTTCCCTAGGAGAGAAACAACAACAATAGTTACATTTGGTTGTGTACATAACTAAGAGGCTGTGCAGGAGAACACAAAAACCAATAGCATTACAATTTACTTAGTATTTGTACTTCTTCAATATCTTAGAACAATGCCTATGCTGTATACAAATAAAGCTCTAGATGCCTGAATTCCTACTGCAGGTTTTATTATCTGTAATGTGCTCCTAAATTAAAACAAATTCAATGAAAGACGGCACTATTATTTAATTAATTGTGTGTGTGTGTGTGTGTGTGTGTGTGTGTGTGTGTGTGTGTGTGTATTTTACTAGATTTGGTGGTTTTAATAGGAATGATCTGCATAGACTCATGTATTTGAATGTTTGGTCCCCAGGGGGTGGACTATTAGGAGGTGTGGCCTTGTTGGAGTAGGTGTACCCTTGTTGGAGGAAGTGTGTTACTGGGGGCAGGCTTTGAGGATTCAGATGTTCAAACGAGGCCTGTGTCATTCTTCCTTCCAGCTACCTGAGGATCCAGATGTAGAAGTCTTAGGCCCTTTCCAGCACCCTGTCTGCCTGCACTCCGCCATGTTTCCTGCCATGAAGATAAAGGAATAGGGAATAAGTGTGAACTTTAAGCCAGCCCCATTGAAATGTTTTCCTTTGTAAGAGTGGCTCTGATTATAGTGTCTCTTCACAGCAGTGGAAACCCTAAGTATGACAGACGTTAGTAGCACGGAATGGGGTATTGCTATGATAGGCCTGACTGTGCAAGTTTTGTTGGGAGGAATATGGACTTTGGGACTTTGGATTAGAAAAGCAGTTGAATGCTTAAAGCTAAAGCAGGCTTTAAGTTCACAAAATAAACAGAACTTATTTTCTAACAGTGCTACTGAATCCAATAGAGGACATACTTTCATATATTGTTTGAGATCTACATTTACCTAGAATCTCTCCACTAATAAACAAGGAATTGTTGAATTTCCTGGCTAAACAATGGAAAATTCATCAGTAGTTCTTTTTAGTGACTTAAACACAGTTAAAAATCACATTCTTTAGAACCATAATTTCTGATTATTCTGAAAATTTTATTTATAAATATATTTAACTGTTATATCCAATGAGTCACAGGGATTTTAAATCATCACTCATTCTAGTACTTATGAAAGACTAGTTATTCACTAAAGGTAAACTTGGATTCATAGTGTAAGTGCATGTATATCTATTTAAACATTAACTGTTGCTATGTACACTCATAGGTTGAAATAGTCACATGATTATGCTAGAATGCATGATACCCTGTGTTACTAAAGCCTTTTGATGAAATGCTTCACAATACCATGTACAGATGTTCAATATAAATTTGGTTGCAGTGGAGGAAGTAAATTACATCAGTCTCATTAAAGATATAGCACCAAAGATCAGCGAATTCAGCAAGGGAAGATGCATATATCTACAGGATGTAATCAGTTAAAGTGGTTGATTGGATACCATAGTCAGAGAGCATAACAAGAAGGAAAAAATGTCAAGGGATATCATGCACAAAGAAAGTAACTGATAGACATGATAGACATGCCAGTGATGTGTTAGTGATGTCTTCAGCACTGGAACCATACTAAGAGATTGTGGAGTGTAACCAACAGCCTTGGCAATAGCCTGTGATGTTTTTTGGGGAGGGTCTATGGGATCCCTTTGGACAAAGACTCAGGTAATCCATTCCTGGCACTGTAAGTATCACTTTGTAACACAAAATGTCAAATTTGGGCATTGTCTCCCCAATTTTGTGGTCATTCTATTTAAATTCCTTTCATTTATGGCTATATTTTAGGAAGCTTCTAAGGTAATAAGTTTCCATGTAGTTTTTAAAAAGGTGATTAGTATTGTTTGTCCCTCCTCATATTCCTTCCTTTTCCTTGCCCTCCCAACTCATTCCCAGTATAATCCTCCAATTTTAGTTTTCCATTGATCTTTTATATCACTATATTTTATTTCCCCTTCCTTGGAAGATCCCCTCCTCCCACCTATTCCCTTACTATGTAGCTATTATTCAGATTATTCAGATTGAAGCACACATATTAAAAGCTTAGAAGCTAATATCCACATATAAGAGAAAACATAATATTTTGGGATTCTTTGGGGATTCTTGTAGAGTTTTCTGGGTATATACAGATTGCAGTGCACATATCAAAAGCTTAAAAGCTAATATCCACATCAAAGAGAAAATATATAATATTTGTTTTTTAAGTTTCTTGTAGAGTTCCTTGGATATATGCCCAATAATGTACAGATGAATCTTGTGATATATCTGTATTTCAGCTTTTTGATAAATCTCTGCACTGATTTCTACACTAGTTGTCCTAGCCCATACTCCCAACAACAAAGTGTTCTCCTTTTTCTGCATTCTCAACACAATATACTGTCATTTGTTTTATTGATCTTGGCCATGCTGACTGGGGCAAGAAGAACTCTTAAAGTTGTTTTAATTTTCATTTACCTGATAACTAAAGATGTTGATCATTTTTTTTATTTCTCAGCCATTTGTGTTTAATCTTTTGAGAACTCTCTTTAGTTCCATGGAACATTTTTTAATTGGGTTGTTTGTTTACTTTCTTTTGTTTCTCTTCCTTCCTTCATTTATTTATTTATTTATTTATTTATTTATTTATTTATTTATTTATTTATTTATTTAGAGACAGGGTTTCTCTAGGTAGCCTTGGCTGTCCTGGAACTCACTTTATAGATAAGGCTGGCTTCAAACTCAGAGATTCATCTGCTTTTGCCTATGAAGTTCCGGAATTAAAGGGATGCACCACCATCATCAGGTCATGTTGTTTGTTTTCTTGATATTCAGGGTTTTTTTTTTTATATAGTCTAGATACTAACCCTTTATCAGAACTAAAGTTGGTAGAGATGTTATTTGTCCCATTTTGAAGGCTGGCTCTTTGCTTGCTGTCAACAAGGTAAGCTTTACTATGCTAGCCAGATGAGGTGCAGGGCCAGCTTTCCCCAGTATGGCAGCTGCTATGGGGAGAGTCAGCTCCTCACCAGCTCTAGGTGGTAGAGACAAGGGGAGGGGCAACTTTCCCTCACCCCCAACACTAAACTGCAGACAAGGGAGCTGGTATCCCCTATGCTCCTCTCAAGCCCTCAGGGCTGGCTCATCTGAGCCCCTGTCTACCGGGTCAATTCTACAGTGGTGCCCAGGCAAGGTGAAAGGCCAGTTCTCCTGAGTGCTGCACCTGGTGGAGAGTTGGGTGAGGTCCTCCACCTGCTGCAGGTGGTGAAGGGCTAGGGGAGGCATCATTCCCTCACCACATGGCAACCATGACCTGTTCTTCCATTCTTAAGCCCACAGAGCCAACTAGCCAATGCTCCTGCAAACAGACTCAGCTCTATTTTATCTATTGGCATGAGTGAGGTATTGTTGCCTACTCTCACTGTGTAAGGCTCCATATATGATTTTAGCTTTAGCCGTGTTTCCTTTATGAACTTGGGTGCCCTTTTGTTTGGTGAAGAAATGCTTAGAATTGTAATATCCATTTAGTGCATTTTTCTTTTCATGAATATGTAGTGTCTTTTCCTATCTCTTCTGATTAGTTTTAGTTTGATGTCTATTTTATTAAATTTTATTTATTTATTTATTTTGCATCCTGGCCACTGTTTCCCCTCCCTCCCAATTCTCCCCTACCCCCTTTTGTCTCCACTCCCCAATTCACTCCTCTTTCATTTCTGTTTAGGAAAGGGCAAGTCTTTCATGGATATCAACAAAACATGGCATATTAAGTTACCATAAGACTAAGCACCTCCTTGGTTATTAAGGCTGAGAAAGGTATGAGACGTAGGGTCTCAAAAGCTAGTAAGAGAGTAAGAGACAGCCCTTATTCCCTCTGTTAATACTCCCACAAGAGAACCAAGCTATACAACGGTAACATATTTGCTAAGTGCCTGGATCAGTCCCATACAGGCTCCCTGGTTATTGGTTCAGTCTCTGTGAAGTCTATTTCATTAGATCTTAGCACAGCTGTATCTGCTTGTTTCTGATTTATATTTGAACAACTTTCCCTATCCTTTTACCCTAAAATTATGTTCTCTTTGGTGGCAAGATATGTTTCTTGGATGCCACTCAAAAATGGATCCTCTTTTCTTGTCTAATATGTTAGTTAGTCTATGCTTTTTATTGAGGTATTGATACCATTAATATTATGGGTTATTATGAGCAGTATTTGTTGTTTCCTGTTATTTTGTTGTTGTGTTATGAGGTTTTGCACCCATTCCTTTGATTAACTGTTCTGTGATTAATATTGCTTCTGTTCTCATGTGTATAGTTAACCTTCTCTTCAGATTGAAGTTTTCCTTGTAGTGCCTTCTGTAGAGCTGATTGGTAGACAAAAATTTCTTAAGTTTTTTTTTTTTAATCATGAAATGTTTTTCTTCTTCTAGTGATTGTGATTGAGAGCTTTGCTGGTATAGTAGTTCGGGCTGTATTGCTAGTCTTTCAGAACTTACAGAAACTCTTTTCCAGCCCTTTTGGCTTTCAGTCTTCATTGCAAAGTCTGATGCTCTTGTCATGGGCCTGCCGTCACGTGTGACATTTTCTTTTGCCCTTGTAGCTTCTAATATTCTTTCTTTGTTCTATAGTTTTAATATTTTTATTATGTGTTGTAAAGAGTACCCCACAGAGTATTGTCTATTTTGTATTTAGCATACTTTTTTTCTACCTTGATATAAATCTCTTTATATTAGAGTACTTTTCTTCTGTGGTTTTTAAATAATATCTCCTGTACTGTGGACCTGTTTTATTTGATTGTTTCCTCTTTTCTCTCCTTCTATATGTATTATTCATATGCATGATGGCTAGGTTTATGTCAACTTGGCACATGGTAGGATGAAGTATTCTTAAGAAAGTACCTCAGTAGTTTTGGCAAATCTGTAGGGCGTTTTGTTGATTAGTGATTGATATGGAAGTGCCCAAGATACATGGGTAGTGCCATCTCTGGGTCATGGTTCTGAGTGCTATAAGAAAGCAACCTGACCCAGCCATAGAGGCAAATCAGTAAGCAACATTCCTCCATGGGCTCTGTATCAGTTCTTGCCCTAGGTTCTTTCCCTGCTTGAATTTCTGCCCTGACTTCCTTAGATGATGGACTGTGATATTGAAATGTATGGGAAATAAACCCTTTCCTCCCCAAGTTGTTTATGACAATGTTTTATTACAGCATTAAAAACCCTAAGTAAGACAGGTTTTATCTTTTCATGTTGTCCAAGATTTCTTTGATATTTTGTGACTTGGTGGTTTGTTTTTTTTAACTTTTTTTTTCCATCTGAAATATCCATTTCTTCTACATAATCTTCAAGATCTGAAATTAAACAGCATCTTGGGAAGTTCTTTGTCTCATAATGTTTTCAGGGCATTTTTTGGTTGGTTGTTTGTTTCTTACCCCACCTTCAGGTCCCTTGTAAAAAATATTATTGGCTACCAGTTTGGGGTTCTCATGGGATTCCTGTGTATGGGCATGTGTGGATCTGCATCTGTATATGTTTTGTATGCTTTTGTTCTCTCTCCTTTTCTTATCTTGTTGTTTTGTCATATTCCATTTTGTTTGTTTTATATTTACCTTATTATATTATATTTTACTATTATTCATCAGATGTCTATGTTTTCTGTTGAAAGGTAGAAAGGTTGTGACTGAATTGGAGGGGAGGAGGGGAATAACTCAGAGGAGAAGGGAGCAAGTCGTACTCAGAATATATTGCCTGAAAAAAATCTATTTTCAATAAAAGAAAAAAAAAAGACTTCTTTAAGTATCAATGGAGTGGTTGATAATTGAAAATGTTTCTGTAGTGACTTCAACAAATTATTCCCAACTTAGTGGTATAATGAAACTTGAATTTATTAAATTACAGTTCCCTAAGTAAGAACCAACACTTCAATTTCACTGAACTTAAAGTGTTGGCTCCTTTTTCTTCCTCAGAACTCTTAGGGATGGTATTTCCCCACATGCCATCATTTAGGGTCTGGCTGCATTCTTTGGCTCGTGATCACTTACTCTACACCCAAAGTTACACACTTAATTTTCTTCAAATTATTCCAGCTATTGTTTTTGCAAAGCTATCTGTTTTTATAAACCTATCTTACTATACTAGCATACCAGAAAAATCCAATATGTCTTTGGATGATCTTAATTTAATCATATTTTCAATCTTCACATATGTTATTAGGTAATATATGTTTACAGGTTTTGAGTCTTCCTACCTTGATGTCTTGGGAGGAGGATCCACTTCGTGTACCACAGTAGCTAAGTGGAAAGACTAGGGTTTTAAAAACATGTATCTGTCAAAGCCATCATACCTAAGTTGGAATAAATTAATTAACTGCCATAGAAACTCAGTGCAAGTATTTATAGGTGAAGAATGGTGTTTTGATGTGTACGACACTTAGTAAAAAACAGCAAAGAAAATAAGGAGGAGAGAGGAAAATGCTACGCAATAGAGGAATAAGTGGTAGTTGTGTTCCTGCAGATACAAGTTAGCAGAGAGATGACAGATAGTGAATTCTCACCATCATTATGACTTACGGTTCCATTAATACTTAATGTTTCATCTGAGAGATCTGTGCATTCTTAAAAAAAACTAAAGTTCATAAAAGAGCCTTGAATTGGAGCTGTTGATTCACACAGTCACTCACTTAAACGTTTCTAGACCTCTGCTATGAGGCAGGCCTAAGAAGCAAGCAAGGTTAAGTTACTGTGTGTTGTTGGAGATGATTCAATGTCTGATTTTCCAGTGCAGATGAGGTGAAGATGCCTTCAAGACAGCTGTGAGAGAAAAGAGACCTGTAAGTCTAGCAGCCTGCTCCTTTCTATTTAGGTAACCTGCAGGTGATTAATCTTTCTACTGTTCAGATTTCTCTTCTGTAAGACAGGTGTAATCAAAGTGCAGTCCTCATAGTTTTATTGTCATTTAGTCCATGTGAAATGTACAGAACAGATACATAGAAAGACTTAGATAATTGCTAACTGTAATGGTGCAAAGACAAGGGGCCATAAAGCCAAGAATATTTGTGAAGAAAAAGTTTGGTGGTCTGAGTGAGTTGGAAAGTGATGCATAGGAAATCATGTAGGAGACAAAGATTCTCAGAAAATATATTTCCTATTGTGAGGACATATAGCATTTTTGCTGTTGTTTTGTTTTGATTTGTGTGTGATCCTCTGATACCCTAGTTCCAATGCTATGATTCTAGAATCTCTTTTTAAAAGTTACATGAGTTAGTAACATATATTCTCATGGAAGTTCAAAAACTGATGTCCAAAACTATTAATATAATTCACTCACTGTTCAAACAGATAATAATAAAAATATTTATGTACAATTTAAATATATCATCTCAATAAGGGAATTGCATGTTAATCCACACATTCTAAAAATATTTCCTTCTATCTTCTGAATCTTATATAAGACCATCTTGTTTCAAAGAAAGTGATCAGCCAAGGCAAAATCTTATACAGGGAACTGAAGAAAAAAGATGCCTTTAATTACTTCTTATTTTGTGAAAAACACTGGAAATAATCTCTCAAAGATGTTGATGTTCATAACATCAATTTAATTAAAATGAGAATTTTTTCACCTAGTCTATCACTAAGTGATATTTTTGATATATATATGGTCCTTGTTTGGTATCACTCATGTCAAATCCAAGGAAAGTATACACCTCCTTAATGAATTCTTTTCTGGTCACTGTAAGAAAAACCAGAAGCAACATGAGAGAGAGAGTTATTTTATTTTTTACATTTTAAAATCTTTGGTATAATCTCACATTGTAGTCAGTGATTGTCTGAAGCTTACTGTGTAGTCTAGCCCAGACTGATTTCCTCTGGCTCATCTTCCCAATGCTGAGATTCCAGCATTACATCACCACATCTAGCTGGGGGAAGAAGTGTTACTTTTGACTCAAAGCTCATAGGGATACAGTCCTTCCTGGTAGGAAAAACACGACAGCTGAGATACCTGATTCCTGGAGGTGGGAGCTGTGTCAGCTGGTATTATTTTTTTTTGAAATAATAAATCAGAGTGCTCAAGCAAGAAGCAGGCAAGCTTGTAAATTTATGCACCACTCCTGTGATTTTATGTACTAAAAGTCCAACTAGCATCCACTAGTGAGGATGCAGTTTTCAAACACATGTCTGTGAAGGATATTTTACCATCCAACCATAATATGCCTATTCTGTCTCTTTGAATTCACCTCAATAAGACATGGGGATAAAGAGTTCCACAAAAGACTTTGACTAGTAGCTTCCACATAAGTAAAATCCTATGTCTTCTTTTCAATAATGAAGTTGATTTTCTTTACATGTATATATCTGTGTGACATGCATGTATGTGTGACATGTATGTACATGCATGTTCATTTTTTTGTGAGTAGATGTGTGTGAAATGGATATCAAGGTCCTAGATTGACATTGAACATCTTCTTTAATCACTTTCTGCCTTGTATATTAATGCAAGGTCTTTCATTTGAATCCAGAGTTTGTCATCAATCAGACTGATTTAACTAGCCAGCTTCCTAAAGCAATCCCTTGTTTCTGCTCCCTGACGTTTGGGATTACAGTTGGGCTACAATACCAATCTGGTTTATATAAGTCTGGGGGATCTGAACTCTTATTCTTGAGTTTGTGTGATAAACATTTACCAGTGATCCACTCATAATAAAGATGATTTTTAGTGTTATTTCCCAATAAGGAACTTATGTATATTACATGGAAATATTTTAATTCATTTATGGGTAATAGATTTATGCATAGTAGCAACAACCTCATAGACGAGGACAGAGCATACCTCCTAGGTGTCAAGTAGACAATGAAAATTAACCACAGTCCATCTCCTGTCAACTTAATACCCAAATATATCACTTTTCACTATAATGATTGACCTCCAGCCCCTAAAGTTCACATGATACAATTAGTACTCTCATAGAGAAGAACAAACCTCCAGATCAACCTGATGTCTATGGAAAAGGAGTGGTGGTTTCACAGGCATGCTTACATACGGCAGTGTTACTAAAATGAACTAGAAGATGCTTTTTCTTCAAGTGTCCTGTTTTTTCTCCACAGAGCTCCTCAGTGCTTATTTTTTCATGTTTTCCCACTGAGATTCTTGGAAAACATTACCACTTTCCAAGTTCTCAATAGTTTCTGTTGTTAGTTGAACACCATTTCTTTCTGTCAACTACCAATTAGTTAAGTCAAAACAGAAACAGACACACAACAACGACAAAAATGGACACCCAAATCTTATGTGTGCTTCCTAACCTGGCCAGGTTGTGACTGAAAGGAAACCGGATCAAGAAGGAGATGAGAGGGAGATATTCCCAGTGGAACTGAACCAATCAGTGTTGACCTCAGATGCCAGATGTCTGATGCTGATACTCTACCTGAAGTTGTAATATGGAAACAAATGCAGATAAAAAATTAAAGAGCTTATAAATACTGAATGTGGTCAAAATATAAATATAAAAACCCATAAATAATCTTGAATCTTCACTTTACTAATTTTGTTTCTTTCTTTGTCAGGAGTTGGTCAAGAACCCTCAAAGCTACACAGTCACTGAAAATAAGTCCAGAATGAATGAAAGTGTAATTTTTTTAAAAAAATTATGTACCAAATCAGATTAACTAGCAAGACCCTTTATAGTCTGTAAGAGAATAATTGTCTACATGGGTCAAAAAGTTGTCAAAATTCACTAGTTTTACATTTTTATAAAATTAATTTTACACTTAAGTCTTCAGGATTATGCTAGATTTTATACATTTTACATATGGGAAAAGAAACATTAAAGTGATGCATTTATTTTTGAGGCTATTAGGTCATTTCAATTACTTTCATATTTCAGAAAATTAAAAGTGTTCTGTCCAAAGAGCCATTTAGAACAATGACTGCACTGAGTGAAGAAAACCTTTCCATTCTCAGGAGAAACTACTCAGCCTTCATTCGAAGAGAGAGGTATAATTGTGTAAACAGAAACTTCTAAAAAGCATTGCAACATTAGTCCAGAGATCATATGCTACATGTTTCCTATTGAAGTAGTAAAGTTCTCTTGGGAAGCAACTCAGCGTCTGATTGAATACACCAGTCATATCAATTGTTTGTGCTCTTTATTTCTAGTATCAGATTATTCTTCTACAAAAATTATGACAATGCATTACTTGTGGATATAATATGACACAGAATATGAAATTAACAAATCAGAAAAATCAGTTTTATTTTTATCTTTTGGAGATGTTTAATAGTGTTTTGTGGAGCATAGGGTATTATAGGGAATTGCGGCATGATGTTCCTGTGCTCAGCTCTGCAGCTGGAAGAACTACTCAGTTAACTCTCAGAGTTGGCTTTGTACAATCATCCTCTGTGCAAACTGTTGAGGTTGTCACAAATAAGATGGGGGCAGAAATGGTCTTGGCCTTCATGTCTTATACAGTCTAGCAGCTGATTAACAGTCACCGTAATCCAAGAGAAAGACTACACACTGATATACAATATGAGACTTTCCAACTACATTTATTAATTTTTACATTCAGCCTACTCTTCCCGAGTAATTGTATTGATCCCAACACTCTGCTAGACCCTTAGGCTACTAAATTAAAGAGAAATGTCTTTAAAGGGTATATATTTGAGATGATAACAATAGCAAGTTCCATAAATATAATGATTATAAACAAGGACAACACAATATAATACAATGGATATTAGAATACATTGCAACAGACAGATTCAAAAGTGGAGTAACCAGTTGCACCTGAATATTAGAACATAAGGCAGAAACACAGAGAGTTTGTGGGCAAGTCCTAGCCAACTAGATTCTCCAGAAGTTTAGAGGGTAGTCCTTGGACCTTTACTTAGAGTTTGGTGTTTTGAAGCAATTCCTACCTCATATGACCTAAAGGGGGAAAATTAGTGAAAATTAACACAGAAATAAGCTTACATATATGCATAATATATAATGGATACTGGATCAAATTATTTTTATTGGTTTACTTTCACCTATCTTAATTTTTTTTGTTCTCTTTTCATTAGAATTATGATTATGATCTTTTTTATTGTGTCAACAATTCATGGTACAAAATACTTTGTTTCATATTTTATATATTAAAATCCAACTTACTAAAAAGCATATTTTAACATCTTCATTAAAATAACATAATTTTAATATAATTGATTTATAGATTATAGGTGGCTTATTTAGTATATTAATTTATGTTTATTCATTAATGAAAATATTTAATGAGAAAATTCACATTATGATATAGCTGTGATCATATCATGTACTTTTGATATACAGGATACTTAAGCTCGTTACAAATGAGCTTACAAATATATGAGATTATTACAGATGACTTTATAAATATATAAGATTATGCTTGAACCTAAATTTTTAAGAAATTCTACTTTTTAAAAACTCAAATTTCTCAAAGAGAATTCATGTTTTGGATACATTGATTCATTTTCCTCTATTGCTTGATATTTCAGTACGGTTAAACTCTATACCTTTCTTCCTTTGTAAGAGAAATCATTTATATCCTATCCAATGTTTCCTTCTTTATGTCTTCAAGCTTATCTTTCTTAAACTTAAGTTGAATAAGTGTCTTGTTTACTTTATATCTCTCAAGTACATGAATATCTGACTCTCACTGAATGGGGTAGGAAGGACAATTAGAACTTGATTCAGTTCTATGACAAAGTCTTAGGTGTGAGGTGGAGTCACATGAGGATACTCAATTTTACTGTAAATTTATTAATTTTTCACAAAATCAATTAAGACGTTTTGATCAGCAAAAGCACAGTGAATTATAAACTATCTCTAATTACTACTGATTGAATTCTCAAGGTTTCTTTAGTAGAGAAAAAAAAACCTTATTATAAGCAAAAATTTCTGCTATCTGAAATCCTAAATTATAAATAACCATCTAGTTATCCATCTAGAGCAATAGTTATATTACATACTTATAATGTGTATAGTTCTTGATTGCCAATGATATTAATTAGAATAGGTTAATTAGATAAAATAGCTGTTTAATTTTCTTTATCAATTTATTTTCTTTTTCTTAAAAGTTTTGATAAGTGGCAAAATATTTTAGTCTCCACTTCCTTTATTTCTATAGGCATTTTGGGATGCTAAGGAGAGTTGAATTAAACTACTCTTGAAGGCAAAGGGTAAAAAATGTTCACTAAAGCAAATACTTCATACACAGTCCCTGAAAAAAAATAAATGAAAGAAAAATGTAAGCTGGGTACCACCAAAACATAAATGAGAAACTTGGCCATGTAAGAAGCAATAATGTACACAATTTCAGAAGTTGACCTGATAAATTTACTTTATCTATTTTTTGATAATAAAATACAATTATATCATTTATATACCCATTTCAATTATATACCCATTTCTTCGATCCAACCCTTTTTTAACTGTTATTACATACATATATATATATATACATATATATATATATATTCCTAAATATGTGTGCGACCTGCTTACTTCATATAATGTTACTTGTATGATACTTGTAATGTTACTTGTATATGATCTCAGGCCCTACTTACTAATTAGTATTGAAAAACCAATTGGTGTGCTCTTTCCTGGGGAAGACTATTTCTCTTGCTGTCAGCATTCCTTAACTGCCTCTAGTAGTTTGTCTAGAGATGGAATAGAGTAAGCTTGTCCCTTCCATATTACCTTACCTAGTGCTGTCATCTTTATCAGATTCAGTTAGCCAGTCATGATATTGAGACTTCATGGGTGTAGCATCCCTGATATTTCACAGATAAACTTAATTTTAAAAGTTCTAAATTTAGGCTAGATGATAATCTATTGCTTAAAATTGCTTAATAGGAAGATTTTTTTGTTAAAATTATGCTATAGAAAACGATTATAATGGTAACACAGGATGTGGAGCCATATTTTGTATGGAGAGCTACTATAGAAGGAAGCTGAAGAAGAGACATAAACTCAGGTAATGGCGTGGACTGGCTATGTGAAACATTCTTGAAGAGGGTGCTTCAGATCATTGCCACCCTGTAATTCCATGCTGTCTGCAGAAACGTTAAACTTTAGCAAATGCCATATAACTTTGGCAATGTAAACTTTGTAAGAAGGAAGAAGGAACAAAATGGGGGGAGGTGGCAAGAGAAGAGAGGAGAGAGGGGGAATTAAAAAAAATCTGCATGTACGAACAGCTAAAAGTAAATAGGAAACACCTAAAGCAAAGGGACTGTCTCCTCATTGGACGTCAAGTAAATACACTGAGGACAAGAATAATTTCCTCCTTTTCAAGAGCTTAGAATTAGCTCATGTTTTTCTTTCCTCAAGTTGAGGGAATCTGCTTAAGGAATATCTATAAAATTGATGTACTTAACATTCTAGGAGACAAGAAACAAACATTACTTTATTAGTGTTTTTAATTGATTTTTGTTCTATGTAATTAAGGTATACAACATACTGTTTTAGGATGCATATAATAGAAAATTAATGTATCTATCAATTTATATAGTGGCCTATTTTCCTTATCTTGCATTTGCTAAGTATGGTGCTGTGAACAACACAACATCAAAAGAGATCTAGGGTCATGTCTTCGTCCATATGTGTAGCCATCTGTTTCCAAGATTCATTTCTAGACAGGAAGGAACACTGTGTCCTCAGGTTCCAGAAAAAAGACTGGCCAGGTAACAAGTCAGCCATTGGTGAACAGACTTTTTGTAAGTGCTAGACCCAGTGCAGAGTGGCTACCCACCAACCCCACAGTTCCCCCGAGTTTTCTTGAGTGGGAGTAGCAAAAATATTAGATAGAAGGATTTAGATTGTGGAGATAAACAGATAGAAAATACAGGATATCCTACAGGATATACCTGGAACCTATTCCAATAGGCCCGGACTGTCTCTACCCTAGGGTATTTATAGACGCTCCAAGGGGTGGAGCAAAAGACCTCCTCCTCAACCCCCACCACCCACCCCAACCCCTGCCCAGCCAAGTGCGGACCATCTCAGACATATGCACTCGGGCCCGTGGTCCAATCATCCTCTCTATACGGACCTGCTGGATAAAGCCACTAGGAAACCTGAAAATGGCCTCCCACAATCCAATTAATGCGAAAGGAATTTCCCTGGCCCAGCACCTCTTAAGAGCCATAGGTCTTGACATCATCACACTGGTAACAATTATACTCTGTTAGAGACAGGTTCAAACCATGGTAGATTCGTTACCGTAAAAGCTTCTGTGTCTTTCTGAAAGCCCCTGTGTATATTCACACTCACACTCTGCTGTGCCTCATCTCTGTTTTCCCTTTCTCTATTCCCTCCCTTCTTCCCCTTACTAGCTGCTAGGAGTACTGTGTTGGTCTAGATGGGGCTGAGATGGGAAAGAGAGAAGTGGAAAGCAAGCAAGATATCCCCTAAGTCCAAAGTGTCCCGGTTCAGTTGCGTCATGCGGCTCTCTCATCTGCGTCACCCAAAGAGGGAAGAATAGGGTTCTAACAAGGACCTGCTATCACACCTAAACACAAAGCCGTGGCCATGCTGGATCCATGTTTCGATGGGAAGCAAAATGCATTTCAGTTCTTTCTAAATCGTTTTTATAGCTCAAATTCTCAGAGGGACTAATGAGTAATGTGAGTGCTGGTCATAGAGCATACACGTTCGGAGTTTGTTCCAAGGCCTTCCAAAGTTTAGACATGTGAAAAGTAGAGAATTGGTGCAGGGTGGATAGGATCAAAATACAGCGTACATCTGTATGATGTACATGTTTTTAATACATAAATAAATGTATTGATTTCAACAAAAATCTAAATCTAAATTAGCTGTTATGTACACCAGACAATTTTCTCAATACTGTGCTTTTTCTTTCTCAGAGGCTCACTGAAGTTCCATTCTCCAATTCCATTCACATCTCAGAACATGACAGCCCCTCACATTATTGTCTGGACTACTGCTCCATCTTATTTGATATTCTTTGCTGATTTTTTTTTTAATCGTGGGTCAGAAGCAAGGAGGTTGTAACTGATCTCCTTGCTTCTGAGATGGAAACACAAAACATTTTGGGTTGGGCACAGTTCCGTTCTGTTATGCTGCCCCCCATTTGTCAGTAGGTAAAAACTTTGCCCAGTCCCCAGAAGGCAGTACCTCTTGTGAATAGTTGCTTTAGACAAGCATTCATTGTTCAGAAAGCTTGATTTCTCACTGAGCAAAAACCACAGCATTGTAAAGATGCCAGTTTAAGGTTTTTTATTTTTTTAAGCTCGGTTGTTTTAAAGCTCGAAAGGAACTCTCACTGTTGAGGCAATCATGAAAGAAAACCTCTTTTCACTCCCCATGGAACAAGTGCCCGAAGAGTAAGAGTGAAAAGTGCAAAGACCGGGAACCTGGCTCTTCTCCAAAGCCACAGAAAAAGCTGCGGTTAGAAGAAATAATTGAACACTTCGGAAATCTCTTTGAAGACCTAATGCTGTGGAACTTTTTTAAATGAGTAAAATCTAAATGCATGATAATTCCACGTAAGAAAATATAAGTGAATGTTTTAAGGACTGAGTGATGAATTTATGAATGTTTAATGTAGCGAGACCAAGCAGCAGCAGCCTTGTGTAATGCACATTGAGCATTAGCAATGCTGTTACTTGGAAGAGACAAATTAAAAACCTGGCAAGGTCTTGCCTCTTAATATTTTGTTACTCATATGCTTTGTTTAGTTTATGATGATAATATTATCTCTATTGATTATGCTTGCTCAGTAGGATTCTGTGCACTTGAAAAGTAAATTTGGGCATGGTAAAAATAGTGCTGATGTAAATATAAACAGTTCCTATTATTTAAATTTGTTTCTAATAATGACATTAAACAATCTTATGCATACTTTAACAATAACGTTAATCGTATTTCACTTTCCTGGAGAATGTAGAAATAGATTTTAGCATATAGAGTAGGTTTTAACACTGTATTAGTTTGGAATATTCTTGCCAAATCAAGTCTAGGTATGAGAATCATTGGTATTTGAAGAATTTTAATATAAAAACAATTGTGTGTAGAAGACAGTGAAGGCTGAGACCTATAATGCAGAAAGTTCTTAGTATTTATCAAGCTGAAACAGTTAGTGTTCTCTGTTGAACTGGACATAAGCTGTTACATATTTAGTACATGCCATCAGGAGCATTCCTTTAGAATTCCAGTAGTTATTTTGTGTCAGGTTTCTTTAACTGTATTTCTCCATATAATCTGTGCTGACCCCGTATGTAGGATCCAGAGGAAAATATAAGATTAGCCACATGCATACACACTTGCATGCCTCCTACTAACAAGCTAATATTTTTTACTTTGGGCTAAGGCTTTCACCCTAGGACACACCCACCCTAAGGATGATGGTTACCCAGAATATGCTTTATCTAATGGTGAAGAATGTATGATGTGGTGAAGCTTGATGGACACCCGAATACATACATATATGTGTGTGCATCTGTATGTGTGTGTGCACATGTGGGTGTGTACACATACATATATGGGATTACCATAGTTGGAAAGATTTTAATAATTGTCTAAAGCAACTATTCGTCTCATTCCTCCATCATCACTCTGGGTGAATTACTAGCTGGTGCTGCTTTAGAACTCATTTCTAGGACATCATTTGGATTTAATTTTTAGAACAACCTCTCAGTTTTTTATGCATTATCTTCTCTGAATGTAAAAAGTTACCTCCTTTACTTCAAAGTGAGAATATAAAACAAGGAGGCTGATTTTCTTCTGAGTCATATCTTATCTCTGAAAACAGTTCTTAAATTGGCATCTCAAAAATATTTCATATTACAGTAGCATGTTTGGCATAGACCTTTCAAAGGTGGCTGTTTTAAAGGTTTTGTGTGTCTTTTTTCCCTGTGTTATTTCAGTTCTGGATGACTGTGCCCAGAGCCTTACACATGCTAAGAATATGCTAAGAAAGCCTCTACCATTACACTATCCCCTAGCTGAAGATAAATAATTCAGATGGTGTTTCTGTACTCATTTAATAATCTTGTCTGTATAATCACATGTTAAGTATAAATTTAATACTAAAAGAATTCAAAGCAGCACAGCACGTCTATTATTTGTATAGAGAAATAATCTAATTTCTTTCTTGGCAGATCTCATTTTATGAAAGCAGTACCTGACAGAACTTTATTTCATTGTTATTAATTATCTGTATACAAGGAAAGTGACTGATCTGAATTAACACTCTGTATTTAGTATCAAATTGAACAATACAAACTCACATGTGAGAGCCTTTCCTACAGATATGAACATATGTACAGATGTGTGCACACAAGCACATGTGTACCCACTAATGTGTATCCTATATGTGAAAATGCATGAATAATGTAGAGGCCCTGGGTACAGTGTTGGGTACATTCTTTAATTGCTCTTCACCTTAATTTTTGATAGGGGGGTCTCTCATTGAACCTGGAGCTTATAGATTTGGTTCGATGAGCAAGGTGGCTATCTTTAGTTACTTACCTATGTCTGCCTCTCCAGATGTGGAACTAAAAATTCATGCTGCTGCTGTATCTGACTTTTTATCTGCAGATATTGGGCATGGTACTTGACTCCTTATACATACATGGCTGTAGCTGGAGAATTCTCTCCAGGTCCGCTGAGCCCCAGCAGTCTGACAGCCCACTTATAAAATAAACACACAGATGCTTATATTATTTACAAACTGTATGGCCGTGGCAGGCTTCTTGCTAACTGTACTTATATCTTAAATTAACCCATTTCTACAAATCTATACCTTGCCCACGTGGCTCCTGGCTTACCGGCATCTTCACATGCTGCTTGTCATGGCACTAGCTGGCAGTGTCTCTCTGACTCAGCCTTCCACTTCCCCGAATTCTCCTCTCTCCTTGTCCCGCATAAACTTCCTGCCTGGCCACTGGCCAATCAGTGTTTTATTTATAAAAAAGATATCCACAGCACATGGCAAACACTTTACAGGGTGAGTAATTTCCCTAACTATGGTAATAAGCTCCTTAATACAATAAATGAATACTCCAACACACTATACATACCCAGACTACTTCTTTAAACTGTTTCATCTTCCAAAGAACATTTAACAGGAACACATAAAATTAATTTAATTTTGTTTTACAACATGTAACATTTAGAAACACCAAATACAGAAATATTACTTTAAATTGATATTGCTAATATTATGAATATATCAGGATAGCTTGAAAACAGCAATTTAAAAAACTATTATCTTTTAATTTATAATAAAAACTACCTAGAATGTACCACATTTTTAGTATTTACAAGCTGGAGATTTAATGCACTTAGCTAGTGTAATTCAATTTTAAAAAGTCAATGTCTAACTTCAAACCAGAGAGCTTAAGAAAGTAAATGTGTTGCCATTATATTTTGCTTTGCTTTTTTAACTGAACAATGTTATAAACATATGCATACATTTCCCTGTGACTACATGTTAAAATGCATTTCCACCCTGATTTGTATTAATACTGATAATAACCTATGAGCTTTCATTAGGGGTTTGTAAAAATATAGGAGAAGGTGTATATTTTTATGTATGATTTTTAAATTTGCCCATTATTCTACATATATAATAAACTATTTTATAATGGTAACAATGAGACAGATTCTATAATGTGTATAACTCTGGTATGTAACCATGTTTCATTTTCAGAATGAACTTACTGTCTATGATTCATTAAATATCGCAAGGAATTATTTTAGCTATACTTTCTGTGGCAGGAGTAAATTCTGATAATCATAGTGTTATTAGTTTAGAATTCATTACTTATTCTCTAGATAATTTCAACATTCCTAATTTTTTTCTTATTTATGTTGTTATTCATGTCTTTACCAAAAAGGAAAAGATAAGAAAGAATGAAGGAAAGTTAAAAAGAAAGAAAGAAAGAAAGAAAGGAAGGAAGGAAGGAAGGAAGGAAGGAAGGAAGGAAGGAAGGAAGGGAAAGAAAGAGAGAGAAAGAGAGAGAAAAGAGAAAGAGAGAGGAGAAGGAAGAGAGGAAGGGAGGGAATAAAGCCCACTAAACTACTTCTTGATACTTTTAAATTTTCTGGAATTTTTATGCTATGTATTTTATTGTTTTTATAGTGATTTCTTTTATGATTCTGAGATCATACCTTTCTGCTTCTGGAGTCACCTATGTTTTAGATGTTCTTAAGCTTTTAATTGTTCTTAAGCTTTTAATTCTTCTTCATTCTAATGGAGTATTTTCAACATCATTATATCACAGATACAGTAATCTGTCCCTTGCAGAAGCTGACTGCTTAATACCATTTAACCAGAGAAGGCTCTTATCTCTCCCACCCCTTTTTTATTATATGCATCTTCCCAGCACAGTTTTTGATTGCACTCTAAGGAGAAAAAGTGAAGACATGCCCCTATTGAGCTACTGAAGCACTACTATATATGTAGTACCCAGGGACATTATCCCATGTGGAAATGAAATTAAGCTAAATCATTTTTGGACTATGAGTTAAATAACTCAATGTTTTAACACTTAACTATGCCACAGTTATGAAATAGTCATGATACTTTCATGACAGTATTCCATAGTCCATTAAGTAAAACATCTATTGTAATATTGGAATGTAATGGAATAAAATAGCGCGCGCGCGCGCGCGCGCGCGAGAGAGAGAGAGAGAGAGAGAGAGAGAGAGAGAGAGAGAGAGAGAGAGAGAGAGAGAGAGAGAGAGGCCTTGTCTCTATTTGGAAACAGAAATAGAGATCATTCTGGAAAAAAAAGAGGAAGGCAGAGCAAATAAACAGATACAGTGTTGCAAAAATAGAAAACTACACCTACTGATAATTGCACCAATTATTTAGCAAGAAAGTGAAACCTCCTTCCTAGAATGATCTATCATTTAACTTATGTAGTTTAGAGTTGCTTCCAGTATACGAGCCCAGAATATGTAGAATGAAGGAACATAGTGAAATTTGTAAGCTTGCACATGATCTGGGGTATCAATTGTTCACACATAATAAACTGGATGCCTGCTGATGCTTGAGTAGTATGATAGCAATAAAACATCATGATGAAGGTTTTGGTTCCCGATTTATAGGAAGATGGGTACAACCAATTTAGTTTTGGAAAGAGAATTTTTGCAAAAATCTTGCCAATGCCACTGATGATTTTCACCTAAGTAGATGTGCCAGAGTTTCTCATTAGTTTCATTAAAAGTGTGATGTAAAAGTGGTGACTATGTATTCAAATTAACAAACAACTTAATGGAGAATATCTGTATAATTAAACTTAAATACAAAGTATTATTTATAGTCATTTGAAAAGCCTCCAAATGAAATAATTATGACTCAATTGGGTAGACCCGAATTTTTTGAGTATACGGTCAGGTTCTATTACAAATCTATTTAAAATGTATAATGACATTATTACTGCCAAACTGTACACATTTATGGTAAATGTCCCAGAAATACTGGCATTGGGGTGGAAACATTACCTTGGCTTTATCAACTCAGGGTCACCCCCTAGTGAGAAAATGCTTCTCCATACTGACTGTCATGAGTCATCTATTATGCACCTTATTGTTTTGGGTAATAGTGTCATATTTTTTCTGTTATAGCATAGCTGCATGTTACTGAGGCCCAGCCTATGTGCTGGGGAGGAGTGCTGAGTCATGTGGAAAATGATGTGTTTCTTTAGGGATTCATCATGATTGACAAAATTAAAACTGATCGGCAATACCCAATAAAATGCAACAGATGTGAGAGTGCATGATAAGGACAACATATACAAAGGGGGAGGTAGCATTATAATCATAAGTCCTTAACAGAATATGTTGGCCACAGCTGTCACTTTGGAGTAACTTTCCTTTGGCTCCCAAGACACAAAATGTTCTGTTTTCTAAAACATATCCTGCATATAAAAATAGCTCAATTGTGAAAAACAAGCACACTTTAATTGTTTTGATTTCTTCTTGTTCTTAGCATGTTTATGAGCAAGGACCCATCTAAACCATTCCTCATTTTCATCTTTTACCTTAACATGAATGTATACACACACACACACACACACACACACACACACTTCACCCCTTGCACTAGATCAGTGGTTCTCAACCTTCCTAATGCTGTGACCCTTTAATACAGTTTCTCACATTGTGGTGACTCCCACACTATAAAATTATTTCATTGTCACCTCATAACTATAGTGTTGCTTCTGTTATGAATCACAATGTAATTATTTTTGTTTTCTGATGGTCTTTGACAACCCTTGTAAAAGGGTCATTTGACACCCATGTTTAGAACCACTGTACTAGATGTTCTAAAGGTGAACATCTAGTAAATCCTATTTGTGTGCTGTGATGGATAAATCAATTGAAAGTTTCTGATTGTTTAAGTGCTGTGATCCAGAACACTATTTCTCCAAGAATCGCCCTAGATCTGCTCTATCAGAATCTCTTGGGTTACAATATAACAGACTCCATAATTTTACAGTAGATTTGGGGAAAGGATCTAGAAAACTGTATTTTGGTTTGCTTTGTAGCTCACTCAAACGCACATGCCTGGCATTCAGGTCTGCTCTGTAGATCAGTGGAAGAGCACTTGCCTGGTGTTCAGAGACCTTGGGATATTTTTACCATCATAAAAAAGTATAATCTTTTTTTTAAACCAAATGTTTCATTTTTGTTTTAGAATAATGACTTTAAGAAAAACTTTGCATGGGGTTTGTGTAGCCGAATCACTAATGTCATATGGTTGCTTTAGGGTTTTTTTCCTATATAATTAGTCTTGAGTTCATTATAAATATGTTATAAACCTTAGTTTCCTCATCTTCAAAGCAAAACAATAAAAATGAATTTTCATAGATATTCTAGGTCTAGTTAGTGCAATTCACTGTCCATCTGTTCTTTATATTGTACTGTCCATGCAAACATTGGTGTCTTTGAAGATATCTTTTTTTCTCTTTCCTTCTGTATATGGGGATATCTTCAACAGCCAAAGACATGACTTAGAAAATGCAAATTGTTTAGTGAGAGGAATACCAATGGTTTCGAGTTCTAGGTAACTTGTTCAGTTCTCTAAGTAGCTGACCGTGAGAGTACACCACCTCACAAAATTGGGTATGGACAGTGTTTTCGTGATTAAATTATTGCTGTGCCTTCTTGAATTTTATTATATGAAGTTTCTTGTGAAATCATTTGGATTGCAAAGAAATTTTCATTTAAAATTTCCTACACATATACTTACATACAAAATCCATAGAAATGTGATAGGTCTAGTTTTTTTTTCTTTTTTATTAGTTATTTGGTAATTATATACAGTGTGTTTTGATCCTTTTCAGCAAACTACTCCACTGTCTCCAAAATCATTCTCCCCTCTCTGTCCCACCCAGGTTTGTCCTTTCTTTTTAAACCCATTAACAAAATTTTGTGTGGCCCTTATACTCTTTTTTGTTATTTATTGTTTTGCTTGGATTTACATTTGGGCCAACATTTGCCCCTCTCTCTTCTTGTCCCAGGTATCACACACACACACACACACACACACACACACACACACACACACATGAGCTTTCCTTATACTCTTAGATGTGTGGCTTTTCGATAGAATGTACCCAACCAGTGTGGAATAATACCCTGGAAGAAAAGTGGATGTCCCTCTCCTAGCACCTATGGTTGACCAATAAATAGCTTCTTATCTAGGGGTGGAACATTGAGCTCACCTCTCACTCTGTATTTCGGGAAACTGTAGGCTTGAACTTGCAGGGGTTTTGTGCATCCTATCATAACTACTGTGAGTTCAAATGTGCTGTGCTGTGTTCAAAAAATACTTTTCTTGAAGTCACCACCCATGGCTATTATGATCCTCTGGCTTATTCCACAAAGATCCCAGAGCTTTGAGAGGAGGGTGTATGGTGTCTTATTCCCTGCATTTTGATCAGCGATGTATACACACACACACACACACACACACACACACACACACATACACACACACGTGTGTGTGTGTGTATATGTGTGTGCATATATATATGTGTGTGTGTGTGTTAATGTGTGTGTATATATATATACGTGTGTGTATATATATATATATGTGTGTGTGTGTGTGTGTGTGTGTGTGTGTGTGTGTGTGTTAATCGCCAGATACCAGTGGTAAAAGAAATAAAGGTAGAAAAAAAGCAAAACCAACCAACCAACAAACAAAAATGCTCTTCTGATGGGGACTGAAATCTGCTGGTATGGCAATAAGTTATTAGGAATAAATTTAATTATGTACTCATTTAGCCCATTGATAGAAGTAGATTACCCAATAGGATTTATGACCTGTCTACCACATGTTCATGCTTGATAATGGCAGCAGTTATGAAGTTTAATTTGTGTGATGGGCCTTAAATCCAATGTGAAAATGGTTGGTTACTTCTATGACATTCATGCCACTATTGCCCCACTGAGTATATCTTGTTACACAGGTTATTTTATCTTGCAGGATTTGTAGTTGGGTAAGATTAATGACTATTTATCTCCTACAGTAGTATGCACGCTACATCAGGCTTCTCTTTTTATTTACATATGAAATAACTCACCCAAAATTTGAATAATCAGGAGCAATTGAAGAGCAATTTAAATCCTAAACAAAGAGAAGTGGTGTTGAACAGCACAGTGAAAGGTAGTCAATAAGAGATGAATCTTCAAGGTGCATACCCGGCTTGATTTTTTTTTTTTTTTGCATTTTATGAGTCGACTAGCATTAAGGTTTTACAAACAGGTTCTAGAGTATAAACGAGAATATTGGCAATAGTCTGTAATTTTATAGAATATTGGCAATAGTCTGTAATTTTATAGGATATGTTACACCTTATTGTCAGCAATTTCAAAAAAGGTAACTCATTTCTGGCACAGGTATTTGTATTTGTTAACCTGTGATATATATATGTGTGTGTACATACAGATATAGATACATATACATATATATGTGCATATACTATATAGTATTTTTGCAAACTCATAGGGAAAATTTATTTAAAATATTTTAGAAAGATATGAGTATATATTTAGGAAGCTTCTACTAAGAAAAAAGTTAGTTTTCTAAGAGTTCTTTAGTGTTAGCTATCCGTTCCCATATTTCTTAAGATATATTCCCAGAAAGTTTGGAATTTTATAACATCACTTTCAAAATTTATAGGAAAGCCAGGGAGAAGACTCTGCAATTATGAGTTGTGAGATAAAAGAAAAGAATCGGTTGTCACAAGATAATGGCAGCTGACTGTGAGATAAATGTCAAGGCAAAGTCATTGCAAAGCCTGGCAATTTATCAAAAATAAACACTGAAGAAAAGCAGGAAGCATTTATCAAGCAAGCGACTGTTCTAACAAAGCTTCATTTTCCCTAGTCTAGCTGATCTTTGATTTAGATGCTGTCTTTTACTTGCCAGATGTTTGTGTAGCTAAATGACCAAGGTCACTTCCAATTATTTAGAGTTTTATGAACTTGATATTTGAGTAATCATTGTGTTAGCACAATAAAAATACTATTGCAAGAAAATAGTTATGAAAGGTAGTTGATTTTCATTCAACTTTAGTTTCTTCTTTCTACTAAATTGTTATGCATTCACCAATTAATGAAAAAAGTGCCTTTGCATTTTAAAGAGAGCAATGAGGTGTATATGGTATAGTTTGGATGGAATAAAGGGGAAAATGTAATTATATGATAATATTAAAAATAAAACAAATTAAGAATTCAGTCAGAATAAGTGGCATTCAATTGTATATTTAATAAGGAAATAGTGTATTGATATAAGGTTCTAGAACCAAGGGAAATTATACTTATATTACTGAAAGCTTAATGACTCTAATAGGTATAATGATTGCTCTATAAAATTTACACTGGAAAATGTCATCTATTGAAATAAATTTGTAATATTTTTATTAGATATCAGCAACCCTAATTGCTCCAAGCCAATTCTAATAATCATAGATCACTAGTAATTAATAAATCTCTTTCATAACCATGTTTTACCACCTTTCAACCATGATGAAAACTTCAGAACTTATCTAACTATAGGACTGGGGCCAGCTTCCTCAAATTTAGAACTAGGCCAAGTAATCATTAAGTAGATAAAGCATGTGAAAATCTTTAAAAAAAAAAAAAAAGATTGTATAAACTGTAGTGTCTATACCTTATTGTTAGAACTATAGCTTTATGGCATTATTGAGGAAATGATATAGTAAAACTTTCCCACAGTCTTCTCCCTACAGACTATAAGTAACTCTTTCCAAGGTCCTGAATCTTTTGTTCTGCAAACTGCTTTGCTTTTGGGATTGGCTAACAGCAATAAATAACATGATTTCTCAAATATAATTGCCTAGAAGTTTTGGTTCTTTCCTTTACTGCTCCTTCCTTTGTTCTGTCAACAACAAAAACCACTGAAGACTGCCATGAGATATTACATATGACTAGATTAAAATGTAGTAGATATGAGTGTATTTATGCAAATATATTTAGATTTCTGGATAAATAGTCATATATGCATAGGGCTTCAATTACATATATTCATACTCGTATACACATATGTCTTGAGGTTTGGGTATTAAATAGAAGTTCAATATGATTGGTAACATATTAAGCAGGATTGTGAAACAAATGGTGAACATTTGTAAATGTCATAATAATTTAGAGTATAAAAGACCTTGTGTAATATGCTGAGACGTTTGAATTTTTTAATGTAGGGAATGGGAATTTAAAGAAAGATTTTAAACAAAAGAATGATAGAATCTGACCTGGTCATACTAAAAATAGCATAGAAGCAAACTATTAGAATTTTTTTTTTTGCTATACTATGGAACCTGGAATTTCTGGAAAAATGAAAGTGTAGTAGATGTAATAAAATATTGAATATTTGTGAGACTGGCAGCTGTTGACAAATCATTTACTGATAGAAGAGGAAGAAATGATTCAAAGATGACTCTCATTGCTTTTAGCCTGGAAACACAGAGGTTTGGATTTAAGACTTTGTGGTGAGTCTAAAAAGCTAGTTTTACTGTTTTGTGTTCTAAGAACAGCCTTGGGCAATGTATTCAAATTCTAAATGGGCATGATATTTAATATTGCTTTAATATTACTAGATTCAGCAGTTAATGACTGGTAAATATGTTGTAAATGTTCTTATAATGAATCTTTCAATTTAATTTTATGAATAAATGTTCTCAGTTCTGTTATATGTTACTGCTGCCATGAAACATCATTACTATCATTATCATGCTGGCACTACAAAAAAGATGGCTTTTAAAAAAATGAAAATCACTTTTTAAAAAGAGTTTTTAAAAATTATATTTATAAGTGTTTGCCTGCACGTGTGTATGTGTACCATTTATGGTGCCCATGGAGGCCAGAGAGGATGTTAGATTCCCTGGTACTGGATTTGCAGATTGTTGTGAACTACTGTATGGGTGCTAGGAGCCAAACCCAGGTCCTTTGCAAAAGGAACAAGTGTTCTCAAACACTGAGGCTTCTATCCAGCTCCACGAATCTCTTTTTGAAATTAAATGTTGCAGACAAACATCCAGATACGACTGACAAACAAACAAGCTTTCAAAGGTATAGTTTTGAGGTCTGAAGATATTTCTTAGCAATTTAGATTGCCTATTGCTCTTGGAGAAGACCTGTTTTCTGTTCTCAGCATATACGTGGAGACTTATAACTTCCTGTGACTCTAGTTCTGGGGGCATCAGACACCTCTTCTGTTTTCAGGTGATTTATATTGTCTGAAAATAAAAATAATAAATGAATAAATCTTATAAAACTGTAGTTCTATAGAGTATGAGTAGTACAGAACTTTGGAAGTCAGCAAACTATAGGTCACATTTGAGGCTGTGCAAAATTTGAATGGGTAAAGGAAAACATAAGAAAAGAAAGACATGAGAAACAAAAGAATCCTCTAAAAAAGCCCAGTATTTAAATAGCAGATAAAAGCTATGAAGCCTCAACTGTACATAAAGAACTAGAGACAACTGAAGAATGCAGGGAGTGGGACATATGGCCTTCTCCAAGAAAGAGCACATCAACTGGGTTTCCAATACCAAGTGGTCAGCCCTGAAAATATACATAAAATTATCAAAATGTGGACTGAATATATATATATATATATATATACATATATATATATATATATGTGTGTGTGTGTGTGTGTGTGTGTGTGTGTGTGTGTGTGTGTGTGTGATAATGCAATAACATTCAGTGAAAAAGAGGCTTTGAATTTCAAGGAGAGTGGAGAGAGAAGAATATGAGTGGGTATGGAAGGAGTTAAGGAGAAATATTGTAATTATAATCTCAAAAAATCCATCACAGTATCTGAAAATATTTGAAACATAATGAAGGAATATGGAAATATGGATATAATAACAAAAATAAAGAACTTAGTAAGAAAGATAATGATAAAAAGTATATTATTGTAGCAAGAATACTAATTGGTCTCAATAATAAAAACCCAGAGTCAGCTCTCAGGCTGAAAGCTGAAAGATAGAGGAGCAGAGCAGCAGCCACTAGAGTTCTCACCTCTACAAAATCCTCAGCCTCAAAAGGAGCTGGATCCTGTCTCTTCCTGACTTATATTCCTCTCTCTGCCCAGCCATATCACTTCTGTCTCCACCTCCCTAGTGCTGGGATTAAATGTATGTGCCACCACTGCCTGGCTCTGTTTCTCTTTTAGACTGGATCAATCTTGTATATCCCAGGGTGGCCTTGAACCCACAGAGATCTGTGTACCTCTGCCTATGAAGTGCTGGGATTAAAGGCATGTGCCACCTCTGTCTGGCATTTATGGCTAACTAGTGGCTCAGCACAGCACTCTGATCTTCAGGCAAGCTTTATTTGTGAGATCACAAACAAAATATCACTACAAAAGTAGATGTTCATTGTAATTCAATAAATAATTGTTATGAGTGAAGTAATCATACAAGTTGATAATTAGAGATAATTGTTAACATAGGAGTACATTTTCCTCATGTTCTTATTTATCTTAATTGGAGTAAGTAGAAAATAAATGTTATGCTATTGTTTGGAGTTCAATTTACATTCCATGGCCACGCCGTCATTGGAACAGCGGCAGCGGCTATGCTCTCTTACCAATGGAATTGTTACAGTTTTCCTTTACAATAAACTGCATGCCAAGGAAGCTTGTTCTCATGCCTTTATCCTTACCATCATGAGAAACAATTCAAGTAGTTTTGTTCATGGGCTGAAGAAAGAAAACACTGGAAAGCCTATCAAAAAGAATTGCACAAAAATGTCAAAGTTTTTAGTCAAATAAATAAACAATTTGAATGCAAGTAACTAATAACCTACATATTTTTCCAAACATAGATAATATCTGCTGAAGTTATAATAGAAAATTATTATATTTAAGTGAATAATAATAAATGCAATATCTAAAATACTTCCACATAAAATTAAAGAGATATTATTTTACTTGGCTATGTGGAATTAATACACAAATTCATGATGAGAAAATTGGAAAATAAATTTATTTTATTTTCAATTAAAATTTCAACAACTTTAGGAAATTTAAAAACAATTTTAAAATTCATATAAACATCAAAATTCTGATAAGATCATTTTTAGAAAGGTGAGTGAACAGAAGAAATTTTTAGAGTATTTTAAGCAAAATAATTAAAACCTAGAAATCAATTTGCAATATCTCAACAGAGCCCATAAATAAATTATGCCTCATTAATCTAGAAATATGAAAGCTCATGAATGACAGACCATTTAATTTCATTAATTAATAAAAACATGAGAATATAAAAGTACAATGTGTGGGGATGGAAAGATGGCCCAGGGGTCAAGAGCATTTGTTGCTCTTGCAGATGAGCTAGGATTGATTCCTAGAACCCACATGATGGTCCACAACCAGCTGGAATTCAGTTCCAGGGGATCCAATGCCTTCTTTTGACCTCCAGGAGTATCAAGCATGTATGTGATGCACATACACACATGCAGGCAAACACTCATACACACAAAATAAAATCAATAAATCTTTAAGAAAAATGCAACAAAATATTTTTTTATCTTTTGATTAGATGTTATGAGTGGAACCATATTTATGTTTGACACAAATATCACATGCTTAAAAATTCTATATACTTAGTCTCAACTATCATTTTATGATGTTATTGTAATAAATCAACAATCCAGAGAAGACATTTATTTAAACATATTTGTGATATCAGAATATTGGAAGCAATGTAAATGTCCCATAACTGAGAAAATTTTAGTATAACAATCTATACTACATAATTCTATGCATAAAATTATAGTTTTATTTCTCCAATGGGACAAGGTAATGTTTTCTGCAGTTATTATTATTTTATATAATATTCCAAGTAGCATATTTTAATATGAGATGCACAAATGTAGCCACCTAATGTTTATGATTATTTTGATTATGAGGAAAACTGTTTAAAACTTTATAACATTTGGATAAATTATTGCTATACTCTACACATAAGGCATACATCAGTGCTGCCACATGAAAGTACTGCAATTACAAATGAGCAGCTGGTATCCTTCTGAGCTGTAATGCTCTTTCTGACTCTACAGAGAGCTACTCCATCTCAAAACACAGAAAGGTAATTGTAGTAGCTTGCATGCAGGCACACATCATTCCTCTCTGAATGTGACAGAAGATAGAAATTGGAGGTGTTATAAAGATGTGAGTTCTGAGCTGCTCTGTTAAGAAGAGATGCAAAGATGAAGGATGGTAACACTGGTGAAGACATGAAAGTCCAGTAGAGGCTGAGAAGACTCTGAGTGTTCATGTATGTGTGCAAGTGTTTGTGTGTGTGTGGCTGTGGGTGTGCGGTTGTGTGTGTACAGTTGTGTGTGTGCAGGTGTGTATGTGTACCCAGTGTGCACAGATGTTTGTGTGCAGGTGTGCATGTGTGCAGGTGTGTGTGGTTGTGTGCGTGCAGGTGTGTATGTGCCTGTTTGTGTGTGGGCATGTGTGTGTGTATGCAGGTGTGTGTGTGTGTGTATGTGTGTGCACAGTGTACACAGATGTGTGTTTGTGTGGGTGTGTGGGTGTGTGTGCAGGTGTGTGTTTGTGCAGGTGTGTGTGCCTGTTTGTGTGTGGGCATGTGTGTGTATGCAGGTATGTGTGTGTATGTGTGTGCACAGTGTGCACAGATGTGTGTGTGCAGGTGTATGTGTGTGTGCGTGCAGGTGTGTATGTGTGTGTGCAGGTGTGTGTACAGGTGTGTGTGTGCATGCTTGTGCACATGCACACATGCATAATTTTTGCTAGATTAAAGATAATGCAAGTTTGAATATCAAGACTGAGTTCAGATTAGAGAAACTGGTTGAACAGTGTCAATATCTAGCCATTAGCTAGAATCTCAGTACAACATGACAAGCAGGGCTGGAAGAATAAAGGCTGGGAAGGATAATGGATGGAAAAGAACAGGAAGTGGTCTGAGGAAAAGGAGCTAATTAGGTGTTCCAGAGAGTGCTCTGTCAAGAAAGTTTTCCCCTTGAAGTACTGTCTCTCTGTCTTCAGCAGAGCACCCTTGAGCAACCCTTAGCTACAACAACACCTGTCTTCTGGAATGCGGTAACAAGGCCAGCTCCTGTGCTCCCAACTGAGTTTACCAAATCACAGAGTTCTTCAACATTGAGAAAAACTCACTCCTCTGAAATTTTCAATATTAAAAGATAACAATGTACATTCTTTCTTGATTCATATGCTTAAATTTTTGGGCTTGAAATTACTTTATAATAAAAATAAGTAATTTATAATAAGAATAATGAAAACAATCCTTACAATTGAAAATTTTACATCAATTAGTAAAGATGGTTATGAGAGGCCCTTGATGGTCTTTGAAAACATTAGTCTTTTTTGTCAATGAGTATTTTCAATACTGATTTTTAACGTAAAATATATGCCATTCTGTCTCTGTGTCTGAACATTCACAGAGACTGTCAACTATGTGTGATGAAACCTGTTTTCTTTGGTTTGTTAGGATGAGACTAAAATCAAAGTAATTTCTTGTAAGATATATAATGAGATTAATATTGAGTTGTGAATATGAATTTCATCAAGAAGCTTAATTCACTAATATCTATGTGGGAGTCAAATTTTTATTTAATTATGATTCTTAGAAAAGCTAACTTATCCCAGTAATGTATCACTTTTCTTCTTTGTGAAGTAAGTGGGATCGCAATTATTTTTACATTGTGCTTCATGTAGAAACCCTGGGCAATATCATTTCTGTCCATTTAGACACTGGGGCTTAAAATCTGGGCATTGGAAACAACCTGGTTACCAACATACAAAACACATTCTTTCAGAAGAAATAAAATATTGATTTAATATTCAAATACTGTAATTCATAAGAGACAGAAAATTGATCAGTTAGAAGGATTTAGATCATAGGTAGCACATGAATAGGTCACACAATAAATTTACATATACATAGAGGTAGAGATTTTGTTATAGATGACTAATTAAGGATGGGCATCCCTTGGTCAGTGGTTCTCTGCATTTTGATTAGTTGTGGCTTTTTACAATAGTATCTGTCTGCTGCAGAAAGAAGTTTCTTTAACGAGGGACAAGAGCTACACTTATCTGGAGGTATAAAAATGAATGTTTAGAGTACAGAGATTATAATAGTTGGGAAAGTGACAGAAGTGGGTTCTCTTCTACATTCCTTGACCTAACTAGTCATGGAGTAGGTAGTTGGTTGTTGAATAGTTTCACACTATCAGACATGAATTCCCTCCTACTGAGCGGGCACTACATCCAATCAGACAGCTACTCGTTACTGAACAGATGTAAGTGCCATTGTTGCACCTTTTCAGATATCTTGCTAGGCCAGTTACCACCGTGATTCATAGACAACAAAGTTGGGTAGGACTTTCTCCTTGACAGCTGCATGACACCTTCCTCCACTATGAAAGCTAGTCCTCAGGGAGGAAACTTCAGGTAGAATCCAGCTCAGTCCCTCCAAGTCCTGTGCTCAAAGTGCATGTTATTTTTTTTTTAACTTTTAGTAATGTAACTGTTATATTTGGAAAGAATTAATAGACTAGGAATTCTATAGATTGATATTTTTGCAATATAAATGTATAACTGAAACTAACAGTAATTAATTCACATTATAAAGTTTGTTTAAATAATTTTAACTTTTAAAGCAACAGACTTGTGCAGTCCAGGCCATCACTGGCTGGTTCCTTGAGTCTCTCTTCATCTGAGTTCTACAAAGTGATTTGACAGCAGGTCAGTGAAGAAGGCCAGCAGGACTCTGATATGTATCCCATACCCTAAGATACATAAGAGGATAACATTGCTTTTCTCCTCCTCTATGCTTTACAGAAAGTTTACTGAGTATTTATAGCCTCAAAGATCCTGCTGCTAGAGCATCTTTTGTTCTTCCCCTTCAGTGTACCACTAAAGGACAGGTACACAAGCTGTGTTGCTCACAGCCTGTCACCCACCTATATATTTACTATAAATAATTGGCAAGTGGTCTGAGGGAAGCTGTGACTCAGGGCACTCAGTTTCTTGGTGGATAACAGCCCATGAGATTCAGAAATAGAACCACAGGGTCTCCACTTTCTTTCTTAAGAGCTAAAACTATAAAAAGACTGCTTGCAAGTTTGTGCTTTGCAACCCCAAATGATATGTTCTAAAACGATGTTGAGATTTCAGGAAACATCAGAAGCCTTTTTGGAGCTGAATTCCAAGGAAGCAAGTTTTAATGAGATTGTCAAGTTATCTTTACTAAACTTCAAGGACAGCTGATGCACTTGATAGATGGTTTTGTTGGCAGGGGCTAATTGCCTGAGGGCTTGCAACTGGCTGCAAATTTGATATATTCTATTTTGTGAATATAAATTACAGTCTTGCTTCATTGAAGGAGACAAATATCCACATTCTTTAGGAGGTTTTACCCCAAATTCGTTAAATTTTAAAAACACTATATTGAGCATTGCACTATCTGGGAATAGAAGTAGAAAAGAGACTGGGTTTTTCTCCTGAGAAAATGGAGTTGTTGAGATGATTACATTAATTGGGCATTGTCCTTTTTAAAATCATTTATTTGTTTATTTATTTGCTTGTTCACATGTTTGTTTGTTTGTTTATTATGTGCTTTGGTGTTTTGCCTGCATGTATGTCTGTATGAGGGTATCAGATTCTCTCTGTCTATAGCTACAGACAGCTGTGAGCAGACACATAGGTGCTGGGAATTGAACCCAGGTCGTCTAAAAGAGCAAACATCTTAACCATTCAGCCAACTCTCCAGCCCCAGGTGTTGTCTTCATAACCACAAAATAATTTATATAAGGGCATAAAAGGTCAAAAGAACATTAAAGTCTAGAATATGTTTACCATGCTACCATTTTGTCCTCATGGCATATTCCCTACAAATGTTCCTCTCAGCAGTTAGTAAGTTTCCACACCTAGCATAGGAAACACTCACCAATAAAAATTGTTGAATTCATTTTACAAATTGAAACAAGTTCATGATATTTTTATTTCCTAGTCATCTAGAGACTACAACAAGGAAACCTAGGTTATTAGTCACTGTGTCATTCTCCATTACTTAATAAATTGTTTTGTTTTTCAAGACAGGGTTTCTCTGTGGAGCTCCATGTATGTAGCATATCTACTACATTTAGAGTGGCCATAACTTCTTCTGGAGTGCCATCTGCAGTAGGCAGCCAAATTTTTCCCATGTTTCCATTTCTCAAGTAGCTCTGTCTATATTATGTTTCTGCAACTTGAACTAAATTCTTACTGAGCTACCATTCAATGACCGGAGGTTTCCTTGTAGAATCCTCCTCAAGGAGAATGAAAGCTGTTCAACATCTTTGAAAATTATAACCTTTACCTGGGCGGGGTGGGGGGGTGTTACATAATCCCAGCACTCAGGAAGCAGAGGCAGGTGAATCTGAGTTCAGGAGAGTAAGTTCCAGGACAGCCAGGGCTGCATAGAGAAATTCTGCTTAAAAAACAAAACAAAACAACAACAACAAAAAAAAACCAAAAAAAAAAAAAAAAACAACCCCAAATATTATAGTGCTTAAGATATGTTAAATAATCTATTCAATATTTTAGATTTTTAAATTTATCCTTTATTTTCATACATATATTCTTTGACAAATATTTCTTGAACTTTTACCATGTCAAAAGCAGAGTAAAGATAAGCATAAGTAGTTTATAAAATAGTTTGCAAACATGTAATTGTCTGACAATTTTCTAATCTAGGCCCTATCTAACTCATCAATCTTTGATGGGATTCTGTCCGACTTGATATTACACAGGTCTTATGTATTCTGTCACAATTGCTGGGCATACATAAGAGCAACTATATTATTGTTTCTAGAAATTACTGTGACAGCTATTCTTGGTGGTCAAATTGACTATATCTGAAATGAACTTCAATCCAGAAATGAAGGGCACACTTGTGATCCAGATCTTGAGGCAGGAAGGCAAGATGCCTTTGATCTGGATCTTGAGGCTGGATGACACACACTTTTAATCCAGGCCTTGAGGCAGGAAGGCACACCTTTAATCTGGGCCACAACTTCTACTGGAAGCCTATATAAGGACAATGGAAGAAGGAATGGTGTGTGTTCATTCTTCTCCTGTTTGCTCTCACCTTGCCATCACATCCATTCATTCCCTGGCATTTGTAGCCTACTTTTTCTGGATTCCAGAATATACAGAAGACCTTCTGAGACACCCAGCCTCATGTGACTGAGCAACTATTGGATTCCTATTCATATATATATATATATATATATATATATATATATATATGTGTGTGTGTGTGTGTGTGTGTGTGTGTAATATACATACAGAGAGAGAGAGAGAGAGAGAGAGAGAGAGAGAGAGAGAGAGAGAGAGAGAGATTCATTCTGTAAGTTCTGTGACTCTAGAGAACTTTGACTAATACAACTGTTTTGTAATAGCCTCTGGCTCTTAAACTCTTTTGGGCCCCCTCTTCCACAATGGTCCCAGCACCTTGGGGGTAGGGAGATATGACAAAGGTGTCTCTATATGTGATATAGGTGTCATCTAAAGAGATGGTCACTCTACTGTCACTATTCTCTGCACTTGGCCAGCGTAGGTCTCAATATTAATTGCCATCTACTGAAAGCTTTTCAGATGAGCTTTTAGAGATACACTACTCTGTGGGTACAGTTAGAAGTAGTTAGGATTCAGTTTGTTCTACTGACAGAATGATAGTAGGAGGTTCTTTCCTGGAGCCTATGGCCACTCTAGTCACAGGCTCTTAGTGTGGTGGTATTGTTTTCCCCAAAATATTGTGTACCTTAATAAACTTATCTGGGGTCAGAGAACAGAAAAGCCACTAGGTAGGTGGTGATAGCACACACCTTTAATCCTGGCATTCCAGAGATAGAAATCCCTTTGGATCTCTGTGAGTTCAAGGCCACATTGGAAATAGCCAAGCATGGTGACACGCCTTTAATCCCAGAAAGCCAGCCTTTAATCCCAGGGAGTGGTGGTAGAAAGTAGAAAGATATATAAGGCGTGAGGACCAGAAACTAGAGGCTTTTGGCTGGTTAAGCATTTGGCTGGATAAGCATTCAGGCTTTTAAGCAGCAGTTCAGCTGAGAGCCATTGGGATGAGGACACAGAAGCTTCCAGTCTGAGGAAACAGGACCAGCTGAGGAACTGGCAAGGTGAGATAGCTGTGGCTTGTTCTGTCTCTCTGATCTACCAGCATGGACCCCAATAACTCGCCTCGGGTTTGATTTTATTAATAAGAACTTTTAAATTTCCTGCTACATCTTAGCCTTAAAATGGTGTAAGATATGGCTTTGATTTTTGTGTAGTGATTAGGACGTGCTGGTAATTGATAGCTGCCAGGAGGAGGAAAATTGATTTTCTTTAAAAGTATGATCACTGGTAGATCTCACGTGCTCCATTGCCTAGTCACAAAACAAAGGTCTCTATGGGACATGATGGACACAAAGTTGAGTGAGTATGGAATGCAGATGGATCTGGGAGAGACTGGGAGGTATATATGAAAATGTTCAAAATACAGTGTATGGAATTCTCTAAGAGTTAATAAAACTATTTTAAAGACAGTCCTGTCATAAAATACCTTTAATTGAATAGGTACTCCATAGAGATGTTCTTAATTCTAACCACAGAGTTAAAGTTGGGGCTGTTTCTATAAAAATAAGTGCTGAGCATCCTTACTTTTAAAAATAACACACTAAAGTTTAATTTCACTAAAATTTTGAAGCTTGGAAGATGGCATCTCTCTATTTCCTCTTAACAGGCAAAGTAATTTTGAGTTGATTTGCCAAAGAATTTTGTGAAAAAGAAAGTTGTTCTTAACTTTCCTGGAAAGACCATCTGGCATATCTCAGTCGTGTTATATGTTATTTCAAGCTACAGACATTGGTCTCTGACTAAGAGGAAGAGTTTGGGGTAAAGAACCAAATCCCAAAAGAGTTATTCCAACTTTTACTTTTGAATTTTGCTCCAACTCATTCTTTTGTTTTCATTATTTTTATTATTTGAGATCATAATTAGATTATTTTATCCTTCCCTTTCCTTCCTCCAAACCCTCCCTTTTAACCCCCTTGCTGCTCTCTTTTAGATTAACGACCTCTTTTTCATTAATTGTTCTCACACACACAAACACACACTACCACATTCCTGAATACATAAAAAAAATCCTGTTCAATTGATATAACATTACTTGTATTACATTTTCAGAGCTGGCCATTTGACACTGTAGAACCAGTTGGTGAGCTTTTCACTGGGGAAGAGGATTTCTCTTGTTTTCAATGTTCCTTTGGTGACTACAGTCCTTTGTGTAGGCTTGAGGGCCCATGAGATTTCCCCCTTCTGTGGTTAGTATGTCTATTGGTTTTATTCTTCTGCAGGTCATGTTTCACTAGCAATGCTGTTTAGAATTCATGGGTGTGGCTTCTGACATTTGTAGAACACAGAATCTCACAGCAAACTTCCTGTTCCTTTGGTTTTCATAAATTTTCTAACCCGTCTTCTGCAATGATTCCTGAGTCTTGGGTGCCAGACTTGTATTGCAGATTCACCTGTGAGGACTGGGCTCTACCGTTCTTACACATTTGCACATTCAAAACTAAATTGATCAAAGCTGTAAGGTGATGATTTACCTTATAGTTTACTAAGTTTTTCAGAATACAAAATTAATTTTATTGTATATCTATTTGTAACAAATCACTCTAATATACAGCTACTAACAATTTGGAGATACTTATGAATAAATGGTCTAGAGAAATTTTATTGAAATGTATAATTTTAAAGAAACATCGAACTCATAATTGTATGATCAATGGATATGATTTACACAGTGTATCAGAAAAAATGTTTTAAAATCTCAGGTATAATCTAGGAGTTCTATCCAATCAGAAAAGTTTTTTGAGAGAATCCCATTGCATACTTCTGTTTTCCATTGACATTTTCTCTGATGTTTAATATATATTCCCTACATACATATTTATCCTTGCAAAATTTGCTGTGTGGTGTTCATGCCTAAATTTTAGTTTATACCGGGGTATTGTGATGGATAAAATATTATCTTGATCAGTTTTCTCTGTTTTACCAAATGCTTGCTACTCAGGCAGTTGCTATATGAATCATTTTCCCAAAATGATTGTTTAAAAGGATATTCAGACAACACAGAGGACACTAGCCAAATCTTTCTTTTTTTTTTTTCAACACATGTACCTGCACATACTTTAGGAAGTTTCTACAGTATTAGCTTTCCATAAGACATTTTCAAAAGGCTTAAATGTTAGCCATATTTCCCCATAATCCTTCCTGTACCCAAATCTTTTATTTAAATGTAATGTATAAAATATAACAAAAGAAACAGCACAGGAAGTATGAAAAGTCCCAGTGATATTTCAGATTTGATGAACCATAATTTAGAGAACATAAAGGTACTCATATGCAAGAGTAGCTGGCTACTTCTCCATGGTCCCTTATAAAGACCCTACTTCCATTTGTGGGGGCCCTAGTTCCTGCCCAAAATCTTTGTTTTCTAATACTATTATTACCTTAGAGGTTAGGATTTCAACAGGGACTATGAGGGAAACAAACTTTAAAGCGATACATATCAGAACACAAGTTTAAAAGAAGTCTTTTGAAACAAATAAATAAGCCAGCTCTGCCAAATGCCAATGGATGAAGCGAATTCACCAAGAAAGACTACTTACTACATTGTAACTTCTACTGCAGCTAGCTAGTTGAGTCACAGTGGAACTCCAAGTTCTTAAAAACCAAAACAGAGTTTTCTAGTATTTAACTCTATTTCATATGTACAGACATATGAGAATGAGTTGATTGTTTTCAAGTACTTTATGTCAACTCATGATTGTGTTCATTCATTATTTAATTTATCTCCTAGAGATGGATGTTGATGTTACATCCAGTTTCTAACTAGCAAAATCTGTACTATGATGCACACATGGATATTTTCATGGCCTGAATGGATTTCTTAAACAATGAATATGTGTAATCTGTAGAACAAGTATGTAATTTATCATCCATATTCAACTTATTGAGAATGATGTGGACTTACTAACTGTTATAGTAAAACAACTCCAACCTGAATAAATAAAAGTATATGTTTGTTTGAATTACGCACCCAACCTGATAAATAAAAGTATATGTTTGTTTGAATTACGCACATACTTTTGACAGTCACAAATTGTGTAATGAGACACATTTCTCTACATTGCTAAAGACATTTGCATCTTTAAATTTCTAGATTTGCATCTTGACAAAAGCAACATTCTCTACACTTCTATGCCTGTCCACTTATTTGCTAGCTATATTGGTCTACTTTTAAATTTGTGGTTTGAAGGTTTAGATCACTTTTCTATTGTAAACATAGACTGGTCTTCAGGTTTATATAAAAAAAATTCCCTCTCATGCTCAGCTCTTTATTAATTTGCATTGTAAATAAAAAATTCATGATTTTGATGTAATGAATTAACTAGTTTTCATCTTTTAGGTTGAACTGTATGTAACTTGACTAAGAACTGTTTCCCAATCTTAAAGTAAAAAAACATTCTTTTGTTCTCTCATGAACTATATGTTTTACTTTTATATAACATAGAATATAGTCCTCCTGGAATTTAATGTTATGATTAAGAGTAAATAGGAATCCAATATTATTTTTTCCATATCAAAAGCCTCATTTGAGCAGAGGATCCTGAGAGTTCTCTGCCAAGTATTTTTTCATTCTTTTGGTTAGTTTCCTCCTACTTGTACTCTATTTCAGCCCTTATTGAATAAGAATCAATTACAGCAAGATATTAGGAGGCATGTGATGATCTGAAAATCATGCTGTGGGTTGGACTAGGTCTCTGCAGTTCAGGAGTGTGCCACCTGACAGGTTTTGGTTTATGTCTGTGCCTCCTGAATAATTGCCAGAGGAACACACATTGGAGCACACAAGGATAAAAAAAAGAAATAAAAAGATGAAAAATGAAAGAATCATTTCTATTATTAGTTGACTGACAAAATTCTTGCTTGTTTTGTTATTTCATGACTGTAGCCGGAGAATTTCTCCCCAGCTCCCACCAAGTCCTGCCAGTCCCAGAACCCACTTATAAAATAAACACACACTCTTACATTATTTAAACTGTTTGGCCTAATGGCTCAGGCTTCTAGCTATCTAGTTCTTACATCTTAAATTAATCCATTTATATAAATCTATACCTTGCCATGTGGCTCATGGCTTACAGGCATCTTCACATGCTGCTTGTCATGGCAGTGGCTGGCAATGTCTCCCTCCACCTTCCTGTTCTCTCATATGTCTTTGTTAGTCTCACCTATACTCCCCTTCTGGCTACTGGCCAATCAGTATTTTATTTATACAGAGTGATATCCACAGCACATGACTTATTGCTTATTTCTGAAACTTAGTGCAGTCAACCTTCAAGTGATACTATACCACTTTACATATGGTATCAAAACTGCAATAGTAGATTTGATTTCTCCTGTTAACTTTCAAGCTATTGTCATACGTTCTACTTATTAATATGTTGTAACTCAACAGTATTTGTTTTTATTTTTATCTAAACATTACATTTGTTGGACTGGTGTCATAATTAAGAGATAATTATGACAGCTCTACTCAATGTTTATAGTGTTCATTCTTTGATATAAGTATATATTTCTTTCCAGGACCATTCTCTTCTGCAAGTCTTCCTTTAGTGTACCTGCCGCTGCTATTTCTGTGTGTCTGAGATGTCCTCTTTTTGTCTTTACTGCTCAATATGCTTTCACTGGGTAAAGCAATTTGGTTTCAGTACAGTGAAGGAAGGCATCCCCCACTGTTAGCTGCTTCCTTGTTTCTGGTTAGACATATGCCACTTTTTAAATAGTAGTTGTTTTTTGTCCATAATATGTTTTTTCTTGGCTTATTTTGCAATGTTATTGTTTCATTTTCAAACAAGTTGATTATTGTATGTTTTGATATGTTTTACTTTAATATGTTATCTATGTGCCTTTTTGAACTTACTCTGTACATTTATGACTGTCACCATATGTAAAAAATATTCACCATTGCTTATTCAAATGTTTCTCTCTCCCTTCTATCCCCTGCTTCTGTAGGAACTTCTAATATATATGTGTCAAGTGGCTTGAAATTTTTCCAGAGCTATATGATGCATAGTTTATTGTTTCTCTTTGTGTTTCAAACCAGATCATTGATGTTGCCATATATTCAATTTCCTGTATTGTCTTTGGAATTGGCTGGTACATGACTAATCTCACTTACTATATTTTTATTTTAGAAATGGTAGTTTTTGTCTCTAAAATTTAAAAAGAGTATTTAAAAATGTCCTCCATGTTATGGTCCCTCCTCTATCCATTCTCCTGACTACTTGCATGAATATCTACTTTTGTTAGATACTATATTTTGTAGATTTTAAATACATTGGATGCACATATTTGTATATCTGCTTTCTTTAGTCTTGTTCAATTACAAACATTCTGATCCTTTGCTTTTGACAGCCTTTATTCAAGGACTAGTACTACCTCCTATGATGTTGTGGATATTTTTTCAATGTTTGATGACCTATGGGATTTTTCTTCTTTGTCTAACTGTAACACTAGCAATATCTGGAGATGGATTTTTGCTACTTTTACATGATTCCTCTATCTTCAGTATTTTCTTCACCCATGTGTACTAATTAATACTCAATAGATTATAAGGTAATCTTTTGGATATATTAAGAGACTTTCTGTGCATTTTTCCCATCTAGATTATTCTTTTCTGTGATTTGTAGCCAGAATCCCTAGAGTTCTTGTGTGTGATTGATATTTTTTCCGAGTTTTGGGTATTCTTTACTTTGCAAACTAAACAATGCTATCTAATGCACATATTAGAAGATAAACTCATTCTATTTCCTGCACAGTGGCTAAAAGTACAACAGCAGTCTAAATTCTTTGAATACATTTATTTTATTAATTATATTTATTTTATTGGGGTTTTAGACCTATCCATAGAATTTTAAGTGTACCACAGAATGGCTTCCACATTTGTAAAATTTAAAAATAAACAAAAATGTTGTATTTTATTTCTGGTCACAAATTATAGCAAAAATACAAAGTGTGGATGTTGAGATTATCTCCTTCTGCCTGTAGTTCAAATGATTAGTATCTGTCTTTATGCTGCCCTTGTGATTCTCTCTACATAATCACGAATCAAGAGCACTGGTGTTTTGCCTACCATTCTGTTCCCAGTAGCTCAAAGCTCACACAGTCAGGGTACATGTGAAATATTTATGAAATTTGTAAAAAAAAATTGCAAAGTTACCTTCTTTCATAGGTATCTTTTATTTTGATCATGTTCCTTCTGAGATAGCTTTCTCTTGTATCTTCTACACCCATATTTATTTTTCCCACATTAGTGCAGTCAAATATGACTTAAGCATATCTCTTTGATTAAGATGGGATGGGCTTTATGATTGATAGCACCTTTAAAGGCCATGGAGATTGTGTGGAGCATGTCCAAGGAGGAAGAATATGCTGATCTTGATAATATATGCTGGTATATCTTAGGAACTTACATAGAGAGCTAATAAATTATGCTGCATGTAAAATACAATAGATCTCTGAAACACAAAGTAGAACTAAATTGGCTGTTCTCATGGCTATATTATTTTTGAGTATGGAGTCACCTTTCCTGAAAAGAAAGTAACATTGCTTGAAAGACGTGGAGTAAATAAGAATCCACAAAAGTAAAGTCTGAGATTATTTATTTTAACAACTTTTAACACAAAGTAAATTAAACAACTGTGCTTGTTTTTTTGTTTGTTTGTTTTGTTTTCACATTTTCAATTATCTATGCATCAAGTATGTAGATACTGTGACACGTGCTGCTTTTGGAGTTTTTGTTTTGTTTTGTTTTTTCTAAAGGAAGGCAGCCTTGCCAGAGAAGCTCCATGGCTATGGCTTTTACCTCCATGGTTGCATCTGGCACTCTGCCTTGTTATGTGAGAGTTCTAGAGTTAGCTTTACATTGCCAACCCAGAATTTACAAAAATGACTTGTGGGTCAAAAGGGTTTAGACACTTTCTTGACATTACCTAATGACAGGGCCACAATGAAAACACATTTCTGTATGACTTGTGTGCTACAGTCAAATAGCTGGACATCTTGAGGAAGCTAGTTGAGTCTTCCTATTCTAACTCAATGTTCCTTCAGAAGTAGTTCTCTGCTCTGAAAACTACAAGGTCAATGTGTTTTGGAAATGGTGATGCCATGTACTCATTGAGTTCTCAGGCAACCTTTAGAAAAGAAGCCTTCTCATTGCTTAACTTAGCACTTCCCGAATGACATTTAAGCAAGCTTTTTTTTTTTAAATGTAGCATATTCTTGGAAACTGTTCCTTGGAAGAGAGAGCTATAAATGTTCCTAATCTTTACTTTTCATTGTAATCTCTTTTTTTTTTCTTTTTCCATTTCCTTTTTTTCATGTTTCTTTTTAATGTAGATTTCTATTTCGGGAAGACATTTCTAACAGGGCCACATTTCCTTTCTTTATGTTCTAGTTGTTTTCTTTGCTAGAACATACAAGTACTTCTTTATAATATATAGTGAATACATATTTGTATGACAATTGAAATATGTCATCTGTGGAGCATCCTGGCTCCTTTCAAACTCCTACCAGTCAGTATACATTCATATGTATACAGCCAAATAATTGAATAATAATGTAAACAATGTTATCATTGATATGCATCATTAATGAGCACTAACTACATGTAATCCCTATTAAAGCTTCAGAAATCCAGGCTGGAGAGATGGTTTACCACTTGCGGGTCTTTCAGAGGACCTAAGTTGAGTTCCCAGAATCTATATTAGGTGACTCAAAACCATCTGTTTCTCCATTTCGGGAAATCCTATACCCTCTTTTGAATTCTGTAGGCATCTGCACTCATGTGTATTACATATGAGTGTGTGCATGCGTGTGTATTCATAATAATAAATATTTTTAATTAAAATCTCATTTAATGCTTGCAATGATAAATATTATTATTAACTCTTGTTTTCCTTGATAGAACATAGTATTGCTGTGAACTCCTCAAGAGCAATCTTCCAAACAGATGTCTACACATCCTAATTGAGTCCTTTCCTCAATCTCTCTTGAACAGATTCCAGTCAGGCTCACCCCACCACCACTCACCAGTTTTTTTTTTCTTCTGTACCAGCGTTTGTAACCTGATGATGCCAAGAAAAGAAAAGGCCCAGTTCCCAGTTTCCTTGAACTTTCTTCTGCATTTGGGGGAGTCAATCCTCCTTTGAAAATTCAAACTCTTCTTCTCTTGATTTCTAAGACATTGTACTTTTCAAAGTTTTCTTTGCATGCTACCAGAACCTATTTTAGATCACTTTTCTAGTTTGTTCAATCTCTGTGTCTCCATAGATTCTGAAGCATAACCCTTCCTGGCCTTTTGCAATTATCACACTGATAATTCATGTTGATTACGTGTTTTAGTCCACTGAGCCTTGCACCAGCTTACTTGTCTTTAAATGAGAGCTTAATTATTTTCTGGCGATAGGCAGTTGGGTGTGGGGTGTAGTAATCATCTCTGCTTACTTCTATCTCAACTTCTTCAGTAGAAAAAACTGGGAATTGGACTAGTACCTATGCAATAAAACTTTAGAAACTTTAATGACTGAATATCTGTAAAGGGGCAAAGCTAAGGTCTGACACTCTATGCAGGTATGTGGTTTATTCTCTATACCCCAAATATTTATAAATTCTACTAGCATAGATTTTTGCAATGAAACAATATATTTTATATTTAACTACTTGTACTTGGAGTCTGTGCTCTACTTCAAATTTCAATGTGCATCTCAAACTTTTATGCATAAAATGTAAAAATATTAATCCAGAAAACTTACTAAATGAAAACCACAACTGATTGCAAAGGCTAAGAGAATTGGGAGCATATTTGACTTCTTTTTTTTTTTTAGGCCAGCCAAGCAAAAATCAAATGTAAAGTTGTTTTGACTTTAGGTTTTTGTTTGCTTGTTTGTTTGTTAATTTACCTCAACCAATTCATCCCATGGTCCAAACCATCAATTACTTAAACTCATTTATTGCCTAAGCCCCCATGTTCCCATCTCAACATGTTTGTATGAAAGATAAATTCAATTCAATATTTCCTCTGCTTACAAAATTCTATGACTTCCTATCACAAGGATTCAGACTTGGATTCACTATTCTCACTAATAAGACTATAATTTATTATTGCTAAGAGAAAAATGTAAAGTAGTAGAACAGCTATGTAAAAAAGTGTGAAAGCTCTTAAAGACAAATAACACCAAACTAGCTTAAACTAGATATTTCAGCCTATTCCTGAGTTTATGTCCTAAGGAAATAAAGACAAAAAGTTCTCCATTTTTAGTGAAGCACTATTCACAATAGCTAAGACACAGAATCAAAATAGGTCCTCATTAACAGATTAATGTATCAAGAAAAATGTGTTCTCCCATCCAAGTACTAACCAGGGCCGAACTTGCATGACTTTAGAGATCACACAGGCCCGTTCAGGGTGGTATGGCAAAGGAGAAATTGATGAGATCTCCCTGAGCAAACTGGGGGTAAGGGAGGCAATAGAGGGTAGGAGATGGGGGATGAGAACATAAGGGAACGGGATGTTCAAGCTGGAACAGGGACAGAGTGGGAGAACAAGGAAAGAGATACCATGATAGATGGAGACATCATGGGAATAGTGCGAAACAGGGTACTAGGGAAGTCCCTAGGAATCCACAAAGATGACCCCCCCCTTAGACAACCAGCAATAGTAAAGAGCGTGCCTGAACTAGCCTACTCAGGTAATCAGATTGGTGAATACCCTAACTGTCATCATAGAGCCTTCATCCAGTAACTGATGGAAGCAGATGCAGAAATTCAAGGCCAAGCAGCAGACGGAACTCCAGGGGTACAGTTGAAGAGAGAGAGGAAGGATTCTATGAGCAAGGGGCAGTGACATCATAATGGGGAAATGTACAGAGAAGACCAGGTCAAACTAGTGGGAACTCATGAACTGCGGACCAATAGCTGTGGAGCCCCCATGGGTATAGGCGAGACAGCTATTTAGCTTAAACTGTTTAGTGGGCCCCTTGGCAGTGGGATCCAGATCAGTCCCCGGTGCATGAGTGCGCTTACACAGCCTTGGTTCAGGGGGCAGGGGCTTGGACCTGACTCAGCTGAATGTACCAGGCTCTGTTGACTCCCCATGGGAGGCCTTTTCTTAGAGTAGGTGGGGATGGGGGAGGTGGGCTCTGGGGAAGGCTGGGGAGGGAGGAGGGAGGAGAGGGGGATCTGTGGTTGGTATATAAAATGAATAGAAAATTTCTTAATAATGAAAAAATGTGGTCTGTCTATAAATGGAATGCTTTTCAATAAAAAATAATAACAATCTTCCCACCTGTAGAAAAGTGAATGCAACAAAAGACACTGTATTTCATAAAATATGCCAAACATAGAAAGACAGCTATCTCGTGCCTTCACTCAAATGTAGAAACTAAAGCAAAATATATATACCCAGGAGTAGTGATGCACATGTTTAATCCCAGCACTTGGGAGGCAGAGGCAGCCAGATTTCTGTGAGTTCAATGTCTGAGGGCTAAGACAGCCAGAGCTACATAATGAAACCCTGTGTTGAAACAAAATGACAACAAATGTGTGTGTGTCCCAAAATAGTAAAAGCATTATTAGAGAAGGGTGAGCAGCCTGTGAGGAGGAGAGAGCAGTGAAATTTAAAGTGCCATTGGTTATGTGGATGTATTTAAAGGATGATATCTGCATGTATAAAAATGTCACACTGTAACCCATTAATACATACAATATACAATTAATATGTATTAGTTATAATAAAAATAGCATTTAAGAGAATCACATCCAGATAAAGACACAAAAATGCACAAAAGTGTAGATGACTCTTCCAGACATTCCAGAACTTCCAAGCACCTTCTCAAGTTAAGGAGCTCTATATGGGAATGAGAGGAGCTTGAAGACATGTGTCAAATTATTTAAGAAGGAAAATGAAGATAAGAGTTGAAACTGATTAACTAAGTGGAATAAATAACTAGTAGATTCCACTTACTGCACCCTAGCTCTTTCCTTTTGCTAAGTATCAATATTCTCCATATGTTTTAAAAGCACAGCTTCAAATTCCACACATTCTAGTCACCCTCTTCTGGTAGGCAGTGTTTTGGAAAAAACACATGGATGGCTTTGCCACACTTACTACAAAATAAGTAGTTCTTTTTGTAGTTTAAAATTCCACTAATGTTCTAGGGGAAAAACTCTCTCATGATTCACAACAATTTCCCATTTTGCTAAAACTCTAGATTGTTTTTACTTCAAAAAATAGTAACCTGGACCTTTTAATTTTTCTATTTCTTAGTGGATTTCAAATGTATCTCTGTATTACTATTCACATCCATTATCTATTTTGACTAATTGCTATAGTCTTTCAGAATCATTGAAAATTGAGTTACATAGTAGCTAAAGGCATTACAAGATTAGTTGGCATGTCTTATATGTGACCACATCTTTGACTTTTAAATGGCATAAAGATGAGTTCCTTGGTAGGTATCTGTGACTTTCTAATGTCTGACCTAGAGCCATTAATCACTTTCCTTTGGTAGCAAGTGTCTCAGATCAGCATTAAGTAAACTACTGAATTTTCCTTTCCATGTACATTTAGCTCTTCTACAGCAATTATCTTAGGGTTTATTTCAAAGACCTTGTTGAAATCCTGATGGTTCAGATAAAGCAGAGACTCTTCTGTGGAACATTTTCTCAGAGATTCAGTTGCATGTCTTTCTGCTATAGCCCACAAATTCCATTACAATCTCCCAACATTGTTTTGACTACAATGTACCTTGATATACACTTGCGTCTGTCTCATCTGAATCAAATGTTGAAATGTCCTTTATGAAGGAGTCTAGAATTCGTTTATCTCTATTATCAGAATATGTACATAGAAGTTACTGGAGAAATGCTTACTAAATTAATGAGTAACAAAGATTCCCATAGTTTCACCTCAAATATGGAGTTCTATAAAGAAGTTTGCAGCTTTCTCTGAAATTATTGTAGGAAGCAAATTGCTAAAAATGACTCACAACAGTCTGGGGGAAGAGGAAAGCAGGCGCCTCATTTAAAATACTATTTTAGCTTCATGAACATATGGGCACTGTCAGTTTTGTAACCAAAAGAAAATTTCATCCTTACAAACAAAACTGCAAGTTGTTGTGATTTTTCTTCTTTTCTTCCTTTAACAAAACACCTTTGCATTTCTTTATGAAATGTCAGGAACAGTATCTCATTAACTCTCATAAGTGAGAACTAATACTTGGAGTACCTCCCTTAGAGTCACATGAAACGACAAACTGCAGTAAAATCATGCTGTTTCTGAATATCTGCTTATTCTCACATGAAAACTCTACATGGAAGTTGTCTATGCCTGATCTCACACAGTTTTGCAAGTATAAATGTCTTGAGGTCATTCACGTCTCCCTTTTCAGAGACAGAGACTGATCCAATGGTTGCTGTTGTTTTTGTTAAGCAAAGTTCCTACAAGGAAAGGATCGTCAATAAATAGTCAATGTCCCTGCACATAGAATGAGGAATTAGTTTCAAAGGCAAACTGAAAAATTTAATGGAATGAGAATTCAATGACCTTGAATTTTATATAGAATCTTTATTAATTGAACTCTAAGCTTGCTCTTGAATTTCTTATTCAGAAAGGTCAATGAAATACCAATAAATCTTCTTGAATTTGTGAATTAGTTTTCAAAAGGCTAGTGTAGAGTGAAAATGAATTGAATTTATTTATAATCCAATAGAAAAGGAAAAATTACTTGTTCTTACTCAACAATTTATATTTACAGGGAAAACATTTGCAAGGAAAATTGCAAGACTGTTTATAAAAGTAATGGACATATTGGAAGTTGAACATGTTTCTCCTGTTTTATCATAAAATATCCTGAATATTTGTTAACTAAAATTATGAAAATGATTATTGCATTTAACTCTACTATGCTTTTTTAAAAAAAACTTTTGATGCAGTGGTGAAACATAATATTGAGAGTGCATTATAGTACAAGATAAATTACAAAAACAATCCTTTGGTATAATATAAAATTATGGGAGAAGGGAGGATTTAGGGATGAAATTTAATAAGCAAGTTAAGGTTTGAATTCTATATTAGAAGGTTAGCAGAATTCCATAAGCTTTCAAGAAAATACTGAGGGTAAAAATACAGACAAAAATTCTAAAGATGTCTGAAGATATGATGTGAAAGGGTGGACAGACTTGTGTAACTGAGATGTGGTTGTAGTGGGGAAGACCAGATGAAATGGATGGATGCAGGTGGAATTTGAAGATCGTCCTCTTCTTTCCACATTCAGCTGTGAAGCCTTTAGCCCCAGCATTGAGGAACCACAAGATGGCCTGTGTTTAGAAAGAGGGGCTGAGTTTTGGAAACACCAGTGACAGGAGAGAAGGTGTAAAACATGTGATTGTCCCAGTAGAAGTGACAGTGTGAGCCTGTCCAGGTGGGATTGAAAGGAACAGAGGGACTTATTACAAATCAGAATTGAGATTTAGTCTTTAGATGAAAGTTAAAATGGTTTGATCTTAATGATTCCCCTCAGCAACTTCTCCCTGATCCTCCCCTTCCCACTCAACTCCCGACCCCTCCACTCTTTCTCTCTCCCTCTCTCCCTCAGAGCAAAGAAATAAAAAAAGAAAACCAACTAACAAAAACAGAAAAAAGCAAACATCAAAGGTTAAAACAAACATAAAACTCCAAAAACATACATCTGAATTATATGGACTGAGCAAATTACATTTAGAAATATGTGTATTAACATATAATCAGGCAACAGAAATTAATGGAAAAAGAAGATGTATTTGAAAGAGTGAAGAGGAGAATATGCAAGGGTTTGGAAGGAGAAAAGGCAAATAAGAAATTATTTCATTTTATTATAATATCAAAAATAGAAGAAAAACTTAAAAAAAAAGAAATACCCAAACAAAACAAAACAAAAACTGTGAAATCAGTTTTGTGTCCACCAACAAACTCCTAGGTATGGGGCCTGCCTTAGAAAGTGATTAATGTACCAAGTGATACATCAATTGGAGAACCTTGCTTTTCTTTTCCCAGTAATCATTTGCAACTAGCTTCTTGGTTATGGATGGAAAATTTGTCCCAAAATCTCAGTGCTGGGATTTTCTCTGGATTGAACCTGTACAGGCCTTGTGGGTGCTGTCACAGTCTCTGTGAACTTTTATGTGTATCAATCCTGTTATGTCTGGAAAAGTCTGTTTCTTTGGCACCATCCACCTATATTTCTGTGCCTCTGCAGCATAGAAGTCTGAGGCTAGAGGGCATAGATTTGATAAAAATGTCTTGGTCAAAAAAGCTAGGCTCACTATGAAAAAGATAAATCATATTAGATTTTAATCTGAACATTCTAAGTCCTAAAAAAAATAACACACACACACACACACACACACACACACACACACACACACACACACACACACCTTCAAGAATAAATTTTAGGGGAAATCTTAAGAAAATAAATAGCGACATTTATTATAAATCCAGTTACATTACTGTAATGAACATTTTTCTCACTGGAGAGAAAAGAAACATTTGTCATTCACAGTTTCCCTTCTTATCTAATCACCATCACAAGAACTCATGCATCTTTCTAGTCTATAATGAACTTGAAAGAAGGAGTAGCTTGCAGTTTCCTTGCAAGGATCAGTTTTTAATTTGCCTGCATGAGCAAAGGGTAACACATATAACCTTATTCACTGGAATGACAAAGTAATACCTATGCATCAGGAATTGCACTAACCAATTTCACCTTAATTAAAAAATAAAGCTTGATACTAGGTCTTAGCCATTCATTAACCAGAACAAGAAAATAGGACCCTTTATCTCTTATTGAGGAAATTGCCTGATTCTCATTTTTTCCCTTTTATTGAAATCTTAAGATCTGCTATTGCCTTCAGATATTTTGTAAAGTCAGAATTCAGTGCTCAAGCACTTCTCTTCAAGATGTGCAACTTAGAGGACTGGAAGATTGCTCTGTAGTTGAAAGTGTTCTTCCAGAGGGAATCTTAGTTTGGTTCCCAACACGTAGATCAAGCAGTTCACAACTGCTGAAAACTCCAGCCTCAGAGGATCTGATGGCCACTTCTACCTTCTACATGCAACTGTACAACTGTACACACACACAGACACAGACACAGACACACACACACACACACACACACACACACACACACACACACACGTGCGCAAGCGCGCATGAGTATTTAAATTCTTTTTCTCAAGGTTCCTGAGATGGTTTATGAATCTCCTTTATAGATATGCTGAAGCTGCAATCATCTTTAATTTAAAGTAGTGTTAAGATTTCACTTGCCATAATCACATACGACTTTGAATTTGAGTTCCAGGCCAATTTATCTTATGCTATAGATACAGTTGGGTCCATCACCCACAAAAGAATACCAAAAAATATAGTTAAGTTTACATTCTTCTCATCCATCCAGCTGCACTAAAATGTGTGCCTCATCACATAAGTCAGTGAACATCCATATGGGAACACAATTTAAGACAAATGACAGGTGAGTTTGATGGTGAAAACAGTGAGCATTGCCAAGAGAATAGAGGGCAGGACCTCAGTTTCCTCTAGAAAAGTAACAGGAGGAGATGTATAAGTTACCCATGTTTGGCCTGGCAACCTATGCTATCAGTTAGCAAGATCAGTCTGAATGCTTGAAAGGTGAAAGAGGAGACCAGAATGTTTCAGAAATACTATAGGTGATGATGTACTTGATGACTTTATGTTCAGTCACAACAAATTTTATTTATATCTACATCTATGTTCTATCTATCTACCTCCTGTCATCTGTCTGTCTATTATCTATTATCTCCCAATCATCTATTTATCCTCATCTACCTACCTATCTGTCTGTCTCTCTGTCTACCTATCTGTCTATCCATCCATCTATTTATCATCAATCATGAATCTGCATGAGGGTAGATGGAGAAGTCTTACTTAAATATATCCTTTCTTTCTGTTTACCAGATTCCATATTCTAGGCAAACATAATTCTTATGTTGCCTTTTTCATATACAGGAACTCAACATTACAGAATCCCATTATTTCAAAGGTGACCTCCTTATTCAAATCCTTATTAAATTCAAGAGGGATCCATTAATTTTCAAGGTCTGCCAAAATAAATTAGTACAGAACATAGTGGATTAAAAGAACCCTCAATTCTTTAGGTCAGAAGTAGCCCATGGGAACACTCTGTTTTGCCAATCCTGGGCCTCTAAAGGTTGCCAGTGATCCTTGAGATATTGCATACCTCCTGCCTCTTTCTTACCTTCTTGTATCATTTTCCTATGTCTCCAAATCTCTGTCTTTACAACAACTTTACTTAGTGAATTAAGGCATCATAATAATCCAATGTTACCTCATCATCATTTTCTTAGCTTTACTGAAGCTGTTTTGTTTTCCTTTATTTTGCTGATGTGGTGATAACACCAGGGCCCTAATCATGCTAGGCAAACACTGTACCACTGAACTGCAACTTCTGCCACATTGAAGGATTCTTGGTGAAGAAAACTTGTATAGATTTAAGGTATATAGACTAATGTTTTGTAAAATGCTTACCATAATCAAGCTAATTAACCTAGACATATTAAATGTATTACATGTGCAAAATCTTTATTTCCAAAAAAACTTTAATGCCCAGTTAACAACACCTAGGAATAAAGTCTTCAACATGATTTTTGTAGGAGACATAATTTAACCCCCAATAGCATACTCATTGTATGTAGATATTTAGCAGAAAAATAAGTTACTATCAGTTTTCCATTTACATTTAATTTGACACAACTTTAGTATTCATTATATATCTAAGAATATTTGTATGGCATAGCACATAATTAGAATGGTACAGGGACCAAGACATCCTTTCTATCTTCTTACTTAGGCTTTCTTTTTAATTGATAAATAAATATGTGTATTTTACAGTATAATTTGATGTTTTCATCTATGCAAAAATTATAGAAACAAACTATTCACAAAACCATCATCTTACCAGTATTGTTTTTGTGATAATGATTGAAAGTATGAAAAGGTTGAACCATACAGTGTATTAGAGCAGCTAAAGTCTTCACTCAGATCCCACACTATATGTGCTATGGTATACAGCTTTCCCTATGCACCTCAGACTTCTGGTAATGCCTGTCTGTTTCTATGAGATGACTTTTTTAATGTTTCATAAATATAAGGCATCACATAGTACTTGTCTCTCAGTGCCTAGCATTTTGCACTTAATATGATGTCTTTGGATTATATGTATGCACACATGGATATATGTATATGTATATATGTTTGATGCATCACATGATCCCCATTTTCACTCTGTATTATATTCCATTGTGATTGCATACCACATTTTATATCCATTTGTTAGCTGGCAGTTGCCTAAGATGCTTACCTTTCTTAGTCATTGCTAAACCTGATGCAGTAATTGTAACTGTGCAAATATCGCTTTTTTACCACTTAACTTCTTTGAATGCATACCCAGTGTTGTGGTTGACAGATAAGGCACACGAAATTAGACTATTTATTGTATTTTTGTTTATTTCTGTCCCATTTTCACTTTTGTCAGAAATGTTGGATTTCTACCCAATTACATAAAGAATGCCTATATATTTTGACTTTCCTATATTAACATGGATTTATGTCTTTATATTTCATATATGAGGACTATAGTTAATAGACATTTATAAAACCATGGACAATGATGCATTGACTTTATTTTATTTTATTTATTTATTATTTTTTTTTTTTTGGTTTTTCGAGGCAGGGTTTCTCTGTGTAGCTTTGCGCCTTTCCTGGGACTCACTTGGTAGTCCAGGCTGGCCTCGAACTCACAGAGATCCACCTGGCTCTGCCTCCCGAGTGCTGGGATTAAAGGCGTGCGCCACCACCGCCCGGCTGATGCATTGACTTTAATAACAGAAAGCTACAAACATGTAAGTGCTTAGGGTTAGGTTTGATTTTTTTTCCTGTATATTTCTTACATTTGAATTATAAAAATAAATAGCCTTTTGAAATTTATACCAGATAATCAGTGTTCCTCTGTGCTTGGTTACTAGTCAATATCCATTAGCAGTTGTGGAACACTGAGCCTTAGAAAAATTAAGGCCAGAATAATGTGTAATTTTGCTTCTACAATTAAAGTCCTGAAGTTCAGCTTTCAAAATGTTTCAAAGGCATATAAATCTATGTAAAAACATTGCTTTTCCTCGTGTTCAATGAGATAGAATTCAGCTCTGTATTAAGTTTGTCCAACATTATAAACAATAGGACACTTCAGGTTCTTGAAAATTTTACTGTAAATTATGTGTTATCAGCACAGAGCTCAAACCAGCAAAACTTAATGCATAAATTGCAGCTAGAATTGAAATGGACTTTTTCCCCTCCCACAATGTTTATTGTTTGGAATCTAGAATTTAATAAGAAACTCCAATTTTTAAAATTATTTGTCTGTGAAAAACAACTGTACAAAAGAAGAAACATAATTAATATTAAGTTGGCTTAGTGGTTACAGAGCATGTAATTAAAATATTAGTATATCTTTTTATAAATAACAAAACATACTATATTAGATTGGATTTTATTTCCTTAGTTTTTAGTGCTAGATATTGAATCCAAAACCTGTAAGCATTATATACACTATACCTCAGACCTTAAATATTATTTTGAAATGATTCTCCAGATTTTTTTCTAAATGAGGATACTATAATGTAATATATAAATTTTTTTATCTAACTTTATTTCATATAAAGTATACAAAAGTAAGTATTTTAACTATTAAAATGAATCTTTCATCCAACTATTCTTCAAATGTCCATTTAGTCAATCAATATTATCAACACTCTAGAACTAATCTACTATTTTTTAGTAGCATGGTCCCCAAATTATCTTCAAGGAAGTCTCCTGGGAGGTTGACGGATTATTAGGTATGGGTATTATGAATCATACATCCTTCTTAATTATCAGATACTCCTTAAATATACTCTATGAATTGGTAGTTTTAATAAGCCATCCTAATGATTCTTATGCATATTACAAATTTGATAAATCAGTATTAATGGAAAAAACCCACTATGTATTAATCTTTCAGCAATGGTAATCTCTAGGTTCTACTTTATACTGCTAAAATCTGCTCACTATTGACAATGTTCAAAGAAAATTGTTCAAGACCGATCTTTGTGTTACAGAAAACTGTCCAAAGATGACAACAGGTAGAGTAAGTCAGCAGCAACAGGGAGCAACTCTGCTCTCCTCCCAATTTGCTTTCATTTCCTTCCTCCTTCTCTTTCCTTCCTTAGATAATTTCTCCTTTCTTCCTCCTTTCTTTCCCTTCTCAATAGCTTCCCCATTGTTGAAAAATAGGGAGGAAGTAATCTTTCAAAAATAATCATAATTAATAAAAAACTAAACAAAAACAAAACCTTCCCTTTCCCTCTCCCTGTTCAATATCATAAAATATTCTAAAAGCAGGTAGTTTTAGAATGAAAGTCTTTAATTATTTATACAGAATGAAAATGCTCCCCCATAAAAGCAAAGGCTATCCAACAAAATCCCTAATGTCAAGCACAGGAATCCTCTCATCTAATTGTTGTTCAAGAAAGAGAGGCGTATTACCATTGCTTTTGGGTGCTTCCCAGAATTTGAAGGTAAAATTCTGTTGCTAAAGACATCACACGCTTGGGACACAGAACTTGGAGGAACTGAGCTGGAACCGATAAGCCTCCTCCCTGAAGACTAACTCTCATAGCATGTAAGCTGACAAAATAGAAAATCAACAGTCCTACAAAGTTGTTAAACCTAAAAAATACAATGACCAGCTTGCAAATAATCTCCAATAGTGGCACTTTTATCTTGGGCATGACCAACAACTGTCTAATTGGACCTAATTTCTGCTCAGAGTGAATTCATGCTTGATACTGTAAACCTAGGCAACCACCAGTGGCTCAAGGGATCAAAACCTTAGATGAGAACCTACTACTAGCATTTCCTTGAACCAATATAATTTCTCATTTTTTTGAAAGAACTTTGTATCCACACACTAGTGAGGCTTTCTCCCCCTCACCAAAGAAGTTTCTTTTCATATCTGCTGAAGAACATTACAGCAATTTACAATAGATCAAAATTAAAAGAGTAAGTGACTGAGGGATGCCTAGGTATAATGATATCTATAGCTCTTAGGCTCAGGGAACATCACAGAATCATAAGGACCAGACTACCTGCTCCTAGGTAGTGTCTGTTAGATTCCACAGGAAAGTAGTTCCCCTGATATTCCAACAATATTGCTGCCTAAATATAGCCCACATAATGACATGCTAATATGGATGGGGAAAATTTCACAAGGCCACTACCCTAGACAAAGCAAGTCAATGGGTGCTGGAGAAAGAGAGAGAGAGAGAGAGAGAGAGAGAGAGAGAGAGAGAGAAGAGAAGAGAGAGAAATGGGTTGTTAACATTGATGGGGGTAAAGACCTTTATTGGTAGACCAGACAGCTGAAATTTGATCCCAAGAACTCATGTGGTAGAAAAAACTGATGACCCTGGGTAGTTCCTTAATTTGAACATTTGTGTCATGTCACATGAGTACCCAACACATAGAAAATAAACAAACAAACAAACAATAATCAAATATTGTTCCTAAAAGGACACAGAATGGTTATTTTATATTCTTGTGCACATAAATATGTGCATATATATATACACATACATAAACAATTTTATCTAACAATAAAAGAAAAAGTCTACTCAATTAATAGTGGAGTAGAATTTGGAAAGAAGGTACCTGAGAGGTGCTAGAGAGAGATAAGGGAGAGGTGAAAGTGATGCAATTCCTTCTTTAAAAAATATTTATTTATTTATTGTTTGTTTGTTCGTTTGTTTGTTTTGCATCCTGCCTGTAGTTTCCATTCCCCACTCTGCTCTCAGTCTCTCTCCATACCACCTCTCTGTTCTCACCCTCTCAATCCACTTCTCCATTTCTATTGAGGAAAGGGTAGATTTCCGTTGAGTATCAACAAAACATGGCATATCAAGTTACAGTAAGTCAAAGAATTTTGCCATGTATTAAGACTGGATAAGGCAACCCAATATGAGGAGTATGGTCCCAAAAGCCAGCAAAAGAGTTGGTGACAGCCCATGTACCCACTGTTAGGAGTCCCACAAGAGGGTCATGCTACACAACTCTAATAAGTATGCAGAGTGCCTAGTTCAGTCCAACGAAGGTTCCTTGGTTGTAGGTTCAGTCTCTGTGAGCCCCTATGAGCCCAGGTTAGGCAATTCTGTGGGTTTTCTTGTTGTATCCATCACACCTCTAGCTCCTTCAATCCTTTATCCTCTCTTTTGGGAGATTCCCTGAGCTCTGACTAATGTTTGGCTGTGGGTCTGTATCTGTTTCCATGAGTTGCTGGATGAGGCCTCTGATGAGAACTGAATTAGGCAACAACATATGTGTATAGCAGGATATTGTTAGGCATCAATACACTGACTTTTTTTTCATCCAGTCGTGTTTAGTTCTATCCTAGGTCTCTAGATCATGCAGCCTCTGGATCCTGGTGCTCCAGGGAGTCTCAGAGTTGTGCTTATTCACCTGGCATGGGTGTAAAGCTAGACCAGTCACAAGTTGGCCACTCCCTCAATCTCTAGGCCACCCTTACCCCAGTACATGCCATAGGCAGGACAGACTGTGGATGAAGGTTATGTGGCTGGGTTGGTTTTCAACTCTTGAAGACTTGCCTGGTCACAGGAGATCACCAGTTCAGGCTACATCCACTATTGCTAGAAATCTTAGCTGGGGTCATCTTTGTAGACTCCCAGGCAAGTCCCTTGTGCCAGGCTTTTACATGACTCCAAAATGCCCCCCTCTTTTCAGTAGATTAGTAGACTCTTTCAATACTATCCTCTCTTTGCTCTCTCTCAAACTGATCCTTCATGTTCCCTTTCCAACCCATACACAGTCCACTCACAAAAGCTCTTCTGTTTCCTCTTTCCAGGGAGATTCAGTTGTCCACCTTTGAACCATCCTTGTTACCTAGATCCACTGGGTCTGGGGATTGTAGCTTGGTTATCCTTTATTTTACAGATAATATCCACTTATGAGTGAATACATGCCATGTTTGTGTTTCTGGGTATGGGTTACCTCACTCAGGATGATTTCTTTTTCTATTTCTATCCAGTTGCCTGCAAATTTCATGATGTCCCTGTTTTGACCAGCTGAGTAATACTCCATTGTGTAAACACACCATATTTTCTTTATCCATTCTTTATTTGACGGACATTTAGGTTGTTTCCAGGTTCTGACTATTACAAATAAAGCACTATGAACATAGTTGAGCAAGTGTCCTTGTGGTTTGATTGAGCATCCTTGCATATATGCCCAAGAGTGATATAGCTGGGTCTTGTGGTGGATTGATTCTCAATTTTCTGAGAAATGGCCATATTGATTTCCAAAGTGACTATAAGTTTTCACTCCCACCAGCAGTGGAGGAGTGTTCCTCTTACTCCACATCCCGTCTAACAGGAGCTGTCACTTGTGTTTTAGACCTTTGCCATTTTGACAGGTGTAAGGTGGAATCTCAGAGTCGTTTTTATTTGCATTTCCTAGATGGCTAAAGCATGTTAAGTTTTTCTTGGCCAGTTGAGATTTTTCTGTGGATAATTCTCTGTTTAGATTTGTGCCTTGTGTTTAACTGGGTTATTTGGTTTATTGATGTCTACTTTCTTGAGTTCTTTATATATTTTGGAAATCAGCTCTCTATGGGCTTGGTGAAGATCTTTTTCCAAGTTAAGTGTGAGTTAAGCTTTAGTAGCATTTCCTTTATAAATGTGGATGCCCTGGCATTTTGGGAATAGAGGTTAAGAATTGATATGTCATCTCAGTGGATCTTTCTTTGATGAGTATGAAGTGTCTTTCTCTGTCTCTTTTGGTTAATTTTTGCTTGAAGTACATTCTGTTAGATATTAGAATGGCTACACCAGATTGCTGCTTGGGATCATTTGCTTGGAAAATCTTTTTTCAACTCTTTACTCTGAGGTAATGTCTATCTTTGATGTTGAGGTGTATTTCTTATATGCAACAGAAGGATGGATATTGTTTAAGAATCCTTTCTATTGGCCTGTGTCTTCTATGGGGAGATTGATTCCATTGATATTGAGAGATATTAATGACCAATGATTGTTATTGTTGCTGTTGTTTTGTTGCTGTTATTGTTGGTTGTGTGTGTGTGTGTGTGTGTGTGTGTGTGTGTCCCTTGTTTTGCTTTTGCTTGTATGAGATTATGTACTTTCTGTGTTTTCATGGATATAATTAACCTTGTTGAGTTCAAGTTCTTCTTATATGTTCAATTTTCCTGAATTTCTGGATAGACATTGTTTCAATTTGACTTTCTCATTCAATATTTTGTTTTCTCTATCTATGGTGTTCAAAAGTTTTGCTGGCTATACTGATCTAGGCTGATAACTGGGATCTCTTAGAGTTTGCAGAGCATCTGCCTAGGCTTTTCTGTTTTAAGAGTCTCTGCTGAGAAAATAAATTCTAATAGGTCTGTTTTTATATGTTACTTGTCCTTTTTCCCTTGTAGGGAAAGCTAGATGTGCTCTGAGAGACTTTTAGTGGTCCTTAACTTGTTTATAAGGCTTAAATGGATCATCCAAGTCAACTAGACAATGGGGAAGGGAAAAGGAAATCTCCCTTTTGAGAAGTTCCAATTCTAATTAACAAAAATTATTTTAGAAGCTATCAGAATTCAAAAGCTCCTCCCATGACCATACCTTCTATAACCTGTCATCAAGAAATAGACCAACTGAGATGATCTTTAGAATATGCATCTCAAAGTATGTTTCAAGGTAGAATGCTGAAGAAACACACACACTTCTTCCTCATCGCCTGCTTTTGTGCTATTACGGCCATGATTGTTAGTCATATGTGCTTAGTAGAAAGGGAAGACCAACATTTATCTATTATGAGGATGTTTTTGTTTGTTTCTTTTTCCATGTTCATTATACAGAAGGAACCCTTTATGACAGTGGTTCACAACCTTCCTAATACTACAGCCCTTTAATAAAATTCCTCATATTCTTGTAACCCCCAACCATAAAATTATTTTTGTTGCTTCCTAACTGTAATTTTGCTACCGTTATGAATTGTAATGTAAATATATGTTTGCTGATAGTCTTAGGTACCCCTGTGAAAGGGCCATTTGATCCCACTGAGGGACAACTCACAGGTTGAGAACCACTGCTTTAAGGCATCACATGTTGATCCTGAGGCAGACGTGCAGATAAAGAGTGGGGCTCTGGAATAAGCTTACTGGATTACAGTGTAGCTATACTGCTTATTTTGCTGAACTTGGTGTGGTGGTTTGAATAAGAATGGCCCCTATAAACTATATTGGAATGCTCAGGGAGTGCCATTAGGAGGTGTGGCCGTGTTGGAGGAAGTGTATTTTGGAATTTCAGATGCCTAAGCCAAACCCAGTGGCTCTTTCTCTTTCTGCTGCCTGACAATCTAATTTAGAACTCTTGACTCCTTTTTTAGCATCATGTCTGCCTGCACACCACCAGGCTTCCTGCCATGACAATAATGGACTAAACCTCTAACCCTGTAAGCCAGCCCCAATTAAATGTTTTCCTTTATAGGAGTGGCTGATGTCACTGTGTCTCCTCATAGCAATAGAAACACTAACTAAGACACCTTTCAGAGATACTTAGTGTCTGAACATGTAATGTTCTTTATATAGGAATAACATTGATGCACAGAATTGTTTACAGGACTGGGAAAGAACATAGACCATAGACTGTTTCTCTCTCTCTCTCTCTCTCTCTCTCTCTCTCTCTCTCTCTCTCTCTCTCTCTCTCTCTCTCTCTCACACACACACACACACACACACACACACACCGTAAAACTGCCTATATATTATAAATATTGTTTAATTACTTACTGGTGTTAGTGTCAATAGGTTCAAGCTCTCTAGTAGCTGGGCCCATGTTCACTTCTCTGCCTCTTGAGTGTCTTCTGTTGCACTTTCTATGTCTCTGCTCCTCTAATGTCAAATGATATTTTAGTCCCATACTCTATTATTCTTCCTTCTTGTCTCTGAGCATGCTGCACTGTGGGTCACCACTGAACATTCACCAGGCATAGTGTATTTTCTATTAAGTCCCTGCCAGGGAAAATGGAGCACTGCTCCATTTGTGTCCCCAGACAAACATTTTGTACAAAGTTCTTCATTATTCTTCCTCTCCTTCTTTCCCTAGATATGAACCTTTCAAGGGCAAGGGAAATGTGTTAGCAACCCTGATATTCATAGCACCCAGCCACCCTCGGTTATATAGAAGGCATTTAGAAGAATGGATGTTGAATTAATGTGGGCTTAAAGACCCAGTTGAGTAATTGTGAAGCCATAAAATTCTATTTGAAGTACGGCCACAGGAATTGACTCTGTGACCTTTTCTGGAAGCAAATCTCATTTATTACCATAGATGGCATAAAGTAATTGTCACTATTTGTTCAAAAGTCATTGTCCTTTAATCACATCTAGTGATTTAAATCATGGGGTATGGTTCTATTAACAGAATGGAGTCTTGAATATACCAAAGATGGTACCGGAAACATCACTTAATGTCCTCTAAAGTTTTTCTTCAATGTAATATTTCCTTTCCTATTCTTTTGATTTATATATAATGTAGTGCTATGATTAATGGTTTTCCGTCTCTTTGGTCAACTAAGTGAACATTAAATGAAAAAATGTAAAACTAACAGGTATTTTTGTCCTTTGTAAATTTTACTCAAATGTGCTTTAGTGTCCTGTGTAAATATTCACTTTCTATTATTCAAACATTTATATATAGAAAAGAAGTAACATATTTTAATGTATCGATACTTTGACCCATAAGGTGTCCTGGAAGATAAAAGGGCTTTGCCACAAACCCAATGACCTGACTTTGAGGCCCAGAAACCGCATAGTGGAAGCAAAGCACCAAGTCACATGAATTGTTCATTGACCTCCACATATATGTTGTGGTACATGCACACTCACATCTACACATATGAATGCATGCATACACACACACACACACACACACACACACACACACACACATTCACACACACTATATAAATCTAAAAAATATATTTACATTGAGGAAATAGTAAAATTGATTCTGGAAAGATGGCTCAGTGGTTACTAGTACTGGCTGATCTTCCAATAACTCATATTTAAGTATCAGCTTCCATATGGCTGTTCAGAAACCCCTGTAACTCCAGTTCTAGGGAATCTGAACCTGGAATCTAAACACTTTTAGTCTCAATAGGCAACAGACACACAATAAGTTGCACAGATATGTTTGCAGGCAAAATATCCATACACATAAAATGAAAAAAATTAAAAATGAGAAGAAATGATAAAATTAATCAAATTTACATTATCTCACAAATCCAAACATCTTCTCTGATTGAAATATCAATAATTTAACTGCCTCCATTGAATGATTACAATGGGCTTTTTTGTCTGGCCATGGTTTCCATTTTAATCAAATCAAATCAAATCGTCTAGTCCACCTCCCTCTATCCCACAGTGCTTTGAGAAAAATCTGAGCTCCTTAGAATGAACTTTGAGGCTCCATGATATGATGCAACTGGCCCATCTAGCCCCCACTTCCCATCACTGCATAAGGTACAGATACAGTGACTTTTTTGTGTGTGTGTTTGAATATGCATTATTTGTTTCTGACCTGCAGTCTTTGATAGCATCTACTTTTCAACTCAGAGGTTCTAAAATGTGAGATCAGATCCTTTAAGTTCAAACAAGACCTGCTCCATGAGACTAGTATTCCCAAACTGAACCCTCCTCTTTATTAGTAACCTTTATGTCAAGCGTTACAAGCATCACATTGAGTGCTTTATGAAAATAAAATATTGATTTGTGTTTTTACCCTTTCAGCAGCCCAAAACACAAGGTAACACACTTCTAAAGAAGAAATTCTACCCACTACAGCACTTTCATTATTCTTTTGTAATATGAGGCATTAACAATACTGAAAGTAGATACCTAAGCACAATAGCCTTTAAAATGATTCCCAGGGAGCCATGCGCAATTGAAGTCTACAGTTAACAAACAAGGCTTTGTGATGTCAGGTCTGCATTTGTCTGTGAGCTTCAGGACTTCCCAATTCCTAATACACATGAGAGGATTGAATTATCATGACTGTGAAAATTGTAGGAAACAAAACTTCCCTATGACAGCCTCTTAGAATGTGGCTCCCACAACACCCTGAATAAATGTTGCAAACTATGAAGCAACACATCTCCGTTCTCTGGTATATTTGAAAAAAAAAAAAAAAAAGAAGAACATTTAGGTGAGATTTCATTTTTATCAGACAGAACATTTCTTCATATTTATATTTTCATAAAATGGGTTTGAACCAAGATTAAAGGGTATACCTTTAGAGAGTGAGCACTAAATTTGACAGAAATTTAAGCTATCTTCATCTTCAGTATACATAACCGAAGACCTTGTATAACTCCTCATTAAGATCAAAAGAAATTTTTTCTTTAAGTACACTAATTTCCGGGGTGCCAAGTTTAAGGTTTTGTTAAACATGGCATTGGAACATGTTATATGTGTGTGTGTGTGTGTGTAAAATGTGTATATGTATGTGTATGCATGTGTGCATATCTATATGTGTATATGTATGTGTGTGTGATGGGTATATGCAAGTAGTGTATGTATTTATGTGTGTATATATTTGTGTGTATAAATGTGCAAGGCATCTAAAAATAGCATTAGTGGCCTCTAAGGATAAACAACTTATTGATTCTATAAGAAAACATATTTTAGATATGACATAAATCTATGCAGTGCAATTTAAGGAGGTATTATCTTAAGGTGAAATCTGAATTGTTTCCTGCTTTTAACTTGTATTCTGTAAGATGAAGATGATTGTTCTGATGAATTGGTGGCACACAGCAGTAATCCCAAAGCTGCGGCAAGAGAGGAATCTTGTCGCAGAATTACATTTGAAGCTTCTTGTAGCTACACTGAAAAACTTCTTTAAATTTTAAGAAGATATTTGTTGCTGTCTAGTGTGATTGAATTCAAGGGAGTCAACTTCCTGTCTTTTAATTAACTATAGTCTTATTCACAATAAAATGACTAATTCAAGAAAAATGTGAAAACAGTTCCCTTTATTTATATGAACCATGTAGGTTGGCTGACAAATATTAGCTTGAAAATGAAGGACGCTTATGTAAGTCATCTCAAAATTAGACCTTTATTTTACTAACCATCCATACAATGAAAACACTTAGACAATTTAGTAACTTTATTTTATTTTATTTTTTCCTGTGGACACAATTATACTATTATTAATGGACACAATGAATGTGTATTTTGTGAAATGTATGCACTTGATTATCAACATTTACTCAATCCCTTATACTTAGAGAGGTTAATTCTTTAAAAATTATATAAATACCAATCACTCCTGGTATTTTGTATGTGTTTTGATAGCATTTGCCTAAGAACTAAAAAGAAAACAATGAGTAGGTGGAAGAATATTAATGTATGAAAAGGTATATGTTTATAAGGTGAGGTAACTGATCCCTTACCATTTTTTGGTTATGTCCATGTAGCACACTCAGGCTATTTAACTAATCTCCTTGATTATTTACCTTTCAACAGATTTAGAATGTGACAACTGAAGCATCTGATAACACAGTGGAGTAGTTCAACCTCCGTCTCTGCTTCCCATGCTGGTCTCTATAGTGTGAGTATGTGTTCACCTTTTCTTGTCAACTTGGTGGTGTGGAAAATGGATTTGGTTTGGAATTAGAGATATTGCATATTTTTTCTGGAAAATCATAAGCTAAAACTCATTCAAAATATAATGAATTTAGATTATCTAATCTAAGAAGATGTTTTGCAAATTTAGACTTAATACTATTTCAAAGTTATAGCATGAAGCAATGGGAAAGTAATATACTGGCATTCAATGATATGTGATATCTTTAAATTTTTAAACTCCTTAAGTATCTTTGTTCCTAGAAAGCAAGGCATAAACATTACTTTTAGAAGATGTTTTGTTATGTTCTAAAAGGTTCCTGAAATGTTTCTGGTAGATGTAATTTGCAGTGGAATTTTAAGGTCAAGTCAGTTTCTTTTTCTTTTTCTTTTTTTCTATTTTGTTTTCTAGTAGCCCTCAATTGAAAATGTGTTTAATAGTATTGACTAAGTGATAGTTATATCAAAAAGTCATTTATGGCTTAGTAAGTTCAATTAAAAGAAGAGGAAAAGTAGTCAATACAGAGATAAGTAGTTTTTACTGTTCATTTCTCAGGACTGAAAAATAAGTTAAGTCTGATGTAATGTGCTGGTTTATTTTTTGAAGAAGTATTAAGCTTATTCAATGATAAAATGATATTAATATTTAAAGAAAACCTAAAAGATAGAATTCTGAATGTTTATTCATAAAGAAATGATAAATGTTTGAGGCAATACACATGCTTAAACTACTTTGAACACAACAAAAATTATACTAATATAAAAATAAAATAATATCAATTAAATGTGTTTTATTTTATGTGCTGATTAGAAATAGAAAACATTTTCAAAATAAAGAAACAAAAGCCAAGAAAGTCTAAGAGGACATTAACCTTACTCACAGGAGTTGGGAGAACGAGCATCCCAATCATTTCTCCCAGAAAAAATGTAAGCCTGAGACTATAGCACTTCCATTATTCTAATCCAAATTTACACCATACTCAAGGTACCAGGAAAGGCTATCTTCCCAGAAGCTTCCTGGAATCCACATTCTGAGTCTTGCTAACTTATTCTCCCAGGCCTTTTCTGGGCAGCTCTGTTCACTCATAGAGTACAAGATACTGAGACTTGTTCCTTCTGCATGGAAGCAAGCCTGGATACATGAGTAGATTTCAAGTGTTGGCAATGGTAATAGAATTTGAATTTTTCTTATGACTACATTAAAATTATAAAATGAGGCAAGTGAACTATATTTTAACATTATGTTTTATTTTATCCTCTATAATCAAAATAGAGGGTTTTTTTAACAGTTGCATTAGGTTCATGTTAAAGATTTTCAGAGAGTTTAAAAATTCTTCACACTAACTCTTTGAAATCTAGTGTGTACTTATAGCACATCTCAGTTAAGATATTACTTTTCTTAATTTAGTATGTATGTACTAGAGTGTGTGTGTGTGTGTGTGTGTGTGTGTGTGTGTGTGTGTGTGTGTGTGCGTGTTAATGCATGCATGCACACATATATGCCCTTCACCCTTGTTTAGCATATAGAGGTCAAAGAACAACCTTCAGGAGTTTGTTTGTCCATTCCTCCTTGTTAAGGCAGGATTGTTGCTGCTGTGTGCTCCTAATTCCAGGATAGCTGACCTGCATCTTCCAGTCTTGTATGAGAGTACTAGGATTAAAAATCTATGCTACCTCACCAGGGTTATTTTGTTTGTTTGTTTGTTTGTGTGTTTGTTTGTTTGGGCGGATGGTCCTGGGATCAGAATCAAGCATAAGGCTTGAGAAATAAGTGCTTATACTTCTGAGCCATCTAACTTGCCTTTCTTAAGATACCTTTCTTTCTTTTTCTTCCTTCCTTCCTTCCTTCCTTCCTTCCTTCCTTCCTTCCTTCCTTCCTTCCTTCCTTCCTTCCTTTCTTTCTTTCTTTCTTTCTTTCTTTCTTTCTTTCTCCCTTCCTTCCTTTCTTTCTTTCTTTTTCTTTCTTCCTTCCTTCCTTCCTTCCTTTCTCTCTCTCTCTCTCTCTCTCTCTCTCTCTCTCTCTCTCTCTTCCTTCCTTCCTTTCTTTCTTTCTTTCTTTCTTTTTTCTTCCTTCTTTCCTTCCTTCCTTCCTTCCTTCCTTTGTATATTCCTGATCAATCTGAGGAAATAAAAAATTATAATAAAATCTAGATTAATAAACACAATTAATAAACACATATTAAAAATGCTTTGACTATGAAAATAAAGTATAATTTTTTTAATTAACTTGTTCAATCCTACCAATCACATTTCACTTAAATTTCAGTACTGCTAATCACATTTTACTACTTAACAGTGGCATGTGGCTAATAGCTACAGTCCAGCACAGCTCTGCCTCATAAGACTTGCTCCAAGGCTATAATTCAGCTTCCCAGTGAGCTGGGCAGGCTGACTTCAAAACACCTAGAAGGAGCAAATAATCTTAGTGTTTCTATGAGTTTAAAAAAGTTAAATCTTAAATCTCTGACTTAAAACAAGGATTACTAGATTTACATAGTTTATGAGAAAGTCAGCCTAAGAAGTTATACCTTTTCAAGCAATGATACATGGTGAAATTGGGGGGGGGGTTAAATTTTGATTTGGTGTATATACTCTGACACTCTGATATTGTAAAGGAATTGGCCTTCAATATGAAATATAATATTTTAAAATATGTTTCCAAAGATTCATAGAAGGATTTAAAAAAGTAAGCTAAAGATTTATAGATCACATCTGTTAAAAGAATTGATAAAGAACTCATAACACAATAGAATATGAATGTCTCAATTTAAAAGTGCATAAAATGCCAGAATTTTACCTGGTATTTATATCTGGCTAACAAGTACCCTGAAATACTGTTATACAAATACTGAAATGAAAATCTGGGACTATGGAATATTAGTAAGCATTTATAGCTGTGAAGGCTTTCATTCATTGTTATTGAAATTCAAACTGGGACAGCACTCTAGAAAACGGTACTTCCTTTTCTTATATAGGTAAATACAGATGCTGGAGCTATAGCAACAGTCCAGTGTACTCACTGTAAGTGAAACATGAGCAGCTGAGAAGCAGAGAATGGAACAACGTATTATCATGAGGGTATCATAACTTCTACATCAGTGGATCTCAACCTTCCTAACACTGTGACCCTTTAGTACAGTTCCTCATCTTGTGTTGATCCCCAACCATAAAATTAATTTCATTGGGACTTCATAACTGTAATTTTGCTACTATTATGAATCATAATGTAAATATATGTTTTCAATGGTCTTTGGTGACCCCTGTGAGTGTTCTTTGACCCCCCAAACAGGACATGTCCCACAGGTTGAGAACTGCTGTGATATTTTGTATATGCTCTAACAAATAAGCTTGTCTGAAGATCAGAGGGCAGAGCCAGCCACAGAGGAAACAAGTCACAGCCATTAGCCATAGAGGTTGGGCAGTGATGGCGCACACCTTTAATCCTAGCACTCGGAGACAGAGGCAGACAGATCTCTGTGAGTTCAAGGACAGCCTGGGTTAATCCAGACTAAAAGAGAAATCCAGTCTGGCAGTGATGGCTCATGCCTTTAATCCCAGTACTTGGGAGTCACACGCCTTTTTTCCATCACTAGGAAGGCTGAGATGGGAAGTGATATAACTGGGCAGAGAAAGGAATATAAGGCAGGTGGAGACAGGACTCAGGGGCATTCAGTCTCAGGATTTGTGGAGACAGAATCTTCCCCTTTTGGCTGAGGATTTCATAGAGGTAAGAACTAGTGAATGACTTCTTTCTTCTGATCTTTCAGTATTATCCCTGATATCTGGCTCCATGTTTTTATTAAGAAGACCAATTTGTGCAACAGTTTCCATCACCTGGACATTACTTTTAAAGTGATCGAAACTGTCTAAAATCACAAACAGAACTATTATAATTAGAAATCATTTATATACCCTCTTTACATAATTCCATTTCTATGTAATTACCCTAGTGAAAAGAATACTCATTTTACTAGAAATGTGTGTAAATATTCATAGCAACTTAGTATTTATTCATAAAAATTTGGAAATAACCAAAATTTTGTTAGGTGCAGTAACACATGCCTGTAACTCTTGCATTCAAGAGTCTGAGGCAAGAGAAAATGTCAGAATTTTACCTTGTAATTATAGAGGGCAGTGTGGAAAATTCAAACTCAGCTTGACCCATACAGTGCACCTTTGTTTCCAATAAACTAACAAACAAACAAATGCTGCATTTAATTGCTAAACTGAAAAACAAGCTGGAATATCAATAGCATATTATTCAAATATAGAAAAGAGCTATTGATTTCATGACTATAATAAACATTTCTATTTTGTTTTCAATACTGAGAAATGAATCAAGGGCTTTGTGCTTGCTCTTCCACTGAGCTGTCTTCACAGGCCCCCATATATAAATCCCAAATCCATTTCTGCAAGTAAAACAGGGAATCCCCAAATGTCTAAGTACTGTGTGATATCAAGTATCTAAATTCAGGAAAAAAGGAAAAACTGAGACAGAAAGAAGCATTATATATTTGAATGTTTAGAGCCATTAGTGTTTTGTTTTCACTCATCCACACCTGTTTCCATCATAAACCCTGTTTCATTTTATTCATGACTTTGTAATGGTTTCATTAAGAGGTTATTCAAAAGTCTTTCTGTGTGTGTGTGTGTGTGTGTGTGTGTGTGTGTGTGTGCTGTGCATTTCTCCTCTGCTGTCTGGTGAATAATATGCACTTACAATACTTGTGTTGAATTTCTAAGCACATTTCCATGAGACACACTTTGTTTTCAATTAAGAAGAGCCAGAGTTTCTTAAGAAGATTGCAATTTCAGGAGTAATTGGAAACCTGGGAAAGACTGTTTGGGGGGGGGGAGGGCTCTGCTGTCCCATGGTTGATAATGTGTGTCTTTCCTATATTAGGACATAATTTCTATTGTAAAAGTAGGTGAATATACAGACAGTTCCATAAGGTATAACAAGGAAGAGGAACCAGACAGATAACATATAACAAGTTCTTCCATTATACTACACATATCACAAACAAGTCATAGCAACACACAGAAAGTGAATTTAAAGGAGCTGAGGAACAAAGCTCGAGATACAGAGTGAAATTGAACCTAGAATATTTGGCAGAAAACTAAGATTATATTTATGTTTTGACTCCTGAAGAAATTACTGGTTTATTTTATTTATGCCAAAAAAAAAAAATGTAGAGAAAACGTCAGCGGCTGTGAAGGACTGCCTATTGTACTATCTTGTTTACTCATTGGTATTCAAATGATATTTTTTTAGTTTAATAGGCAGCTATAATTACCTTAACATCTATGCTTTATGATATATGTCAAGGGAAACAAAGGCCTAGTCAACAAAATGTTCAAAAAATTTATTTCATTACTTTCAAATTGGTCTTAAATTTTTACAGAAGCCTGTGGCTTCCCTGTAGCTACCATTATAAAGAGACAAAAACACACTTCACAGTCATCAAACCCTCCGTGGAAAGTGATGTGAGTATTTATATTGGCAGTTTTCTGAATGAGTAGAAGCAGATAAAAAATATTCTCTACTTTTCCTTAAAACCATATTTATTTAAAACCATATATTTGTCATGTGGATTTTCTAGCTACGTATAAAATTAATCATCATTCAGGATTTTCAATTTCTTTCAATCATTTTCTTCTGTCTTTGTTTAGGTTTCATTTATTTGTTATTTAATTGTATTAGTTCTTTGAGAGTTTCATGCAATGGGCTTTGATCATATTCTCCTTCTCCCAGCAGCTAACAAATATCAATAGCTCTATGGCCAGAGATGGGAATGTTTGTCAAATTTCACTCTCCATGCTGGGATTTGGTTTGCTTGGGCTTGCCCAGGAGTTTTGTAAGCTGTCACAGCCACTGTGGGGGCATATGTTCATGTGCCTTGCTATATCCATAAGGTACTTCTTTGTAATCATCTACCATCTCTGGATCTCATATTCTTTCTTCCCTGTCTTTCAAAATGATCTCTGAGTCTTGGGAGGGCAGTGTTGTATAGATATATTCCACTAAGTGCTGAACACTCCGTGGTCTCTTACTCTCTTTACCTTTGGCAAGTTGTGAGTCTCTGTATCAATCACCACCTATTTGTAAACAGAAAGTTCTCAGATGGGAATTCAGAAATGTATTCATCTATGGTTTTAACTAAAAGTCATTAGGAGTCAGTTTAATACTTTGTCCATTTGGCTGAAAAATAGAAATGGATCCTCTTCTAGGGCCTATATCCTGCCTAGTCATAGCTTTTTGGGCCAAAAATGGTATCTGGTATGGGTTTAATCTTGTGGAGCAGGGCTTAAATCTAATTGGGAAGCAAATGGTTACTCCCTTGATATTCATGCTACTATTTCACCACTGAACATGTCCTGCTAGATCAATTGTAGATGAATTTCTAAATGGTCTTATTAAATAAAACATGGAGCCAGATATAGGGGTGAAAGCCTTAGAGAGATCAGGAAAATAGGGAAAGCCACCAGCCAACCTTACCTCACCAACTCTGCAGCTTCCAAATGCGGCAACTTCCTGTTTACCCAGGGAAGAAAAGGGGGGCATGACATGGTGCAATTATATTACAATTTCAAAATAATAAATTATTTTATGTATATACATTATATATACCCACTTACATATATAAAGAACTTGTATACTTTTTAGGAATCTTCTAAAGTAGTAGGCTTTCCTATATCTTTTTCAAAAGCTTATAGCTACTCTAGTCAGACTTGCTAGGGTTAAAAAATTGAAAAAAAATTATAATAAATGCTGTTTTGATCGTGGGGATAGAGGAACATTTATTTACTGAAGTTGGTAATGGCAATTGATGCAGTTACTACAAAAATCAGTGTGGATAGCCCCCAAAATGCTGCAAATAGATCTACCATATGCTCTAGCTATATCACCCCTACATACTACTCAAAAGATTGCATAGCCTACCTTCCTACTCTAGTGATAGCTGATGAATTTGTCTAATTATTCTATATCAATAAAAACTCGGGAGTCAGATATTGGGATAAGAACCTGAATGATCAGAGAAGCAACCAGTGACCTCCTATTTCTTCTGTTCCTCCATCCAAAAGCACTGAGATCCTCTCTAATGCCCCACCTTACTACTCCCTGTCTCTCTATCTCCCCTCAGTCCTACAAACCTCTATGGTTAATTTTGGTCAGCTAGTGGCTAACTCTATCCTCCGATTCAAAGCAAACTTTTTTGTCACAATGTGATCAAAATACCACATAATAGATAACTGCTTGTCTCTGTTCTTTGCTGGTGTACTCACAACAGCCAGGAAATGGGAATAGTCTCGATGTCTATCAACTAATAGATGGATATTGAAAACATGGTATATTTACATACTTGAATATTATTCAGCTACTACAATAATTAAATTATGAGAGTTGCAGGTAAATTGATGGAGATAGAAATAATCATTCTGAGCAAAGTAACTGACTCAGAAAATACAAATGTCTCATGTTTTCACTCATCTGTAGATGTTAGTATTGAAACTTTGGAAATGTGTGTTTCATTTGGAATGCCCATAGATCTTAGGAAATTACCACCAGGCCACGGGGAAGGGATTTCAAGGAGGGGAGATAGAACACCCCAATGTAAAAGGTTAAATAATGATGAAACAGTGAGGTTTAAACTAAGGTTAGTACACAGAGTACAGGGTAGAGGAGGGAGCAGGAGAAGGAATAAACAGCATTGTGTTGGTTTCCCATAATCTCTTTTAAAAAATAACTTTCATTTTCACTATTTTTTATACTATGACTTTTAAAATTCACTTTATTTTTATACTTCAAAGATAACAGGATGCTAATCTATATTATATATCTTTAAATTAATGTTATTAACTCACTCCCCTCATAAAAGCTTACATGGTGTATTTTACATGCCTGGGCTTGGAATACTGCTTTCAAAGTCAACCACAATGTTGTTTTAGGATGATGGAACACTGTGCCAAGCTTTGCTTATGCTCCAAACCTACATTGAAGTCAGAGCACTATCTTAGGAAATAAAGTGAGAACATGTGCTGTCTTCAGCAGGAAATGAGAGATGCTAGTGAGGCAAGAAGTGTTTTAGGAACATGATGGTCTATGTTCTATAGTAGCTTCTCTGCTTATGATGTGAGATCTTCTGCTCTAAAACTTTAAGAACATCTGCTAACCTTGCATGTGTCTTATGTGAATGTTCAGGGTAAAATGAAGAGAAAGGTTCAGAGATAATTTCCATGTCAGGTCTAAGCAACCAGAGAGAAGGGAATACTTATATTGAAGAAGGCAAGTTTGAATATAGAAATAAATTTTCAGGGTAGAGTCAAGAACCCTAAATAATAAGGAATCATAACATCCCTGTAATTCTCCAAAGTTTTGTAGGATATTAGAATTTTTATAGAATTTGAGATGGTTGGTTAGAATTATCTAATGCCAAATATCACAATTTATACTCAATTTTGTCCTGCTACAACAAAAATCATTATAGAGTTACTAAAAACCTATCCAAATATATTTCATTCAGAACCCTACTATACTAGAATTTACAGTTATCTGGCCATGCTTTCTTTGCTTTTACTCCATGATTACACATAATTATTATCCACAGAATTCTTAGTTGCCAAAAGGATAAAAAAAAAGCATCCTTCAATTTTAAGCAAAAGCATAAAGCTGAAGTTTTTGCTTATTTAGGAATGGGGAGAATATACCAATCATGAAGATTACCAGAGAAAATAGGGCTGTTAAAATTATTCAGGCTCCTGAGAAAGAGTAACATGCAGTGATTGTCAGACTTTGGGAGACTCAATTCTATGAACTTCCCTTGTAAACACATGGATCCTGAGATGAGAATGTCATTGATTGATGAACTCTCAGAAGTGTGCTCTTTGGATCAACTGACAGTTGAAGTTTGTGTTGTTCCTATCTGGTTGACTTGCAAATGTGCGTTCACTGAGGTGTACCGCCATCCATCCTTCACATGCATGAGAAATCCATTCTGACATCTTACAGAACTGTCATTGCTTAAGTAAGCGTTTTTTAAAAACACTGCAGGTGACTATTTGCTACCACTGCTATAGGAAAAAAATCAATTGTCTCCTAGGAACATGAAGGCATTCTATTCTCAGGCTATTTGAAACAACCATATTAGACAAAACTTGAGAAGCAATGATAAAGAGTACCGAGGAGCCATCTCCACTAGGATAAGTAGGGAGTTATAGAGGGAGGCTTTCCTTAAGTCATCTGATGTGAAATGCTATGCCAGGTATCAAACAGTGAAATGAATGCAGAAAGTTACTACCCAGAAAACAGTACAAACACCATGGAAAAGTAAACATATCACACAAGTTAATAAAGTTATACAAGAAAACTTATTACTACTTTAGTATAAATATTCATAACATTGTGTATGTTAATGGAGTCATATGTTTTTTAGATAAGGTTTCACTATATAGCCCAAAGTAGCCTTGATTTCTTGAAATTGATTCTTTCTTTTCAGCCTCCCAAGAATCAGGGATTATCACTGTGACCATTACTGAAATAAGAATGTTAATCATTTTTCAATTCAGTTCCTAGGGCTGATTTTCTCTAAAAATGTACTCTGTTGGGGTATTTCATGGTCTTTGTTTCATTCCTGATATTTTTTGTTATTTCACCATCTCTTTCTCTTTTACAAATTTTACTCTTAATCTATTTTAGAATGCTCTAAAATCCTTTCCTGGTTCTCATTCTCCCATGTTTTCTTATCCACAGTAGTTTCAGTTTGAACTTCTTCCTTCTTCTCCTCCTCCTTCTCCTCTTCCTCCTCCTCCTCCTCCTCATCCTCTTCTATTTTTAAATAGAATTTTCTTACTTCAATTTTGGCTTTTCTTTCTCTGCTTTCAGGCTTCTGTTATTTCAAAATGCAAACAATAACAGCATTCTTCTCTTCTCATTCCATTTTCCCAAAAGGGCTCTGCCTTTTCTTCTTGAGAAATATGCCAGTGAAATGGGCCCTGGTTAGCTCACATGATGTTGTGTGTCCTGTTCTGTCACTCTTGGAGAACTAATTGCTACACTATCAACAGATGACTCACTCCAATGTCACCCTTGAGAGAAAGCTTGAATTTCAAGATTAAATAATTTCAAAATAATAAATGATTCCCATCTCTTCCATTTACTGGCTGACTTTACCTTTCCTGCCTAATTCACACTTCATAAGAACCCTATTTTAGAAGATAGCTAGGTCACAGTGAAACTATATATGGAGAATATATAGCACAACCTTCATACACAGGGGAAACCAAAAAAAAAGATAAATCTTGTTTGTGTTATTTCCTATTTTCTATTACCACATTTCATCATTAGAGGAATTATACAACTCAGTGTCAAACACTCATTGCTTCTACCTGGCTCTTTATCACTTAAGCCTGGTTATCTAATTTGTCTCCTTTGTGAATAATAATAGTAAGCCAAACTGAAAGGCAACAATGGTAAAACAATGCATAATAGTTCAACCAAAAACCACTGTCAACATGCATGCTAGGCCTGTGCAGCAAGTTAGTAACTAGAATCAGGCTTTAAAAACACAACTTAAAGCTAACATTCTCATGACGTGAGTCAAAGATATGCAGCTTGGAAAGGGAAGAGCTAGAACTGAAGTCCTGTAACTAATCATCTTTAAGTCCAGAGCTCTGAGCAGGACTAATAATCACAATTCATTTTGTTCATTTCCTGTTCATTATAAATGATGCTTGGGAGTTACTGGAACCAAATTCCCTCACTACTAAGTTCTTTTTCAGAGGATTCTATTAAATCACTTCAGAGCGTTATGGAGTTACATCCTGCTTGCCCTCACCTGAGATTATAGTAGGTTTCTTTCCTATATAAACTATTTATATTTTTGTAGTTTTATGTCAAAGTCCATATTAACAGCACCAACACAGGCTGGAGAAATGACTCAGTGGTTGTTAAGAGTCCTTGCTACTTTTGCAGAGGCCCTGGGTTCCACATCCACATGGCAGCACACATGATTAACATTTAGAAGAAAAGCAATTTATGACTCCAAAAGATTCTAACTTCTCAGCTACTAAATTCAAAGACAATGCAGTAGGCAAAATGCTTGGTGAAGATTTCAAAAGTTTACAAGTAAAAAAGGGGAAGTGCTGTGGGATGTTAATGTATGTCCTGTGGGAGCCCTTCCCGGGTTCCTTGTGGCATTACCCAGCAGGTTTGCATAGAGGATGATTAGGACCATGGGCCTGAGTGCAGGTGTCTGAGATGGTCTGCACTTGGCTGTACTGGGGGATGGTCTGTATGTCAAGTTGCTCTGATTGGTCAATAAATAAAACCTGATTGGTCGTGGCTAGGCAGGAAGTATAGGCGGGACTAACAGAGAAGAAATAAAAGAACAGGAAGGCAGAAGGAGACGCTGCCAGCCACTGCCAGGACAAGCAGCATGTGAAGATGCTGGTAAGCCACGAGCCGCGTGGCAAGGTATAGATTTGTAGAAATGCGTTACTTTAAGATATAAGAACAGTTAACAAGAAGCCTGCCACGGCCATACAGTTTGTAAGCAATATAAGTCTCTGTGTTTACTTGGTTGGGTCTGAGCGGCTGTGGGACTGGCGGGTGACAGAGATTTGTCCTGACTGTGGGCAAGGCAGGAAAACTCTAGCTACAAATGAGCACAAAGAGAACACAGACAGGCAGATAGATTCATTCTGGGACCATAAGGGGAAAGTCAGCAACATAGAGAAAAACCATCAACAAAATGGGTGAGAACATCAGCAAAACAATAACAACATTTAGAAATCTAAACATGCATGACAAGAGAAGAACAAGTCATGATGTGTAATACTCAATGTGCCAAAAATACAAAGCAAAGAAATATTATGAAGGGTCTCAAAAAGACCAAGTGTGATGGCTCATGGCTTTAATCCCAGCCCTTTGGAGGCATAAGCTGGCAGATCTGAGTTTGAGGCCAGTCTGGTCTACAGAGAGAGTTCCAGGAGAGCCAGGATTACATAGAGAAACTGTCTCCAAAAACCAAAAGAAAAGAAAAATCCCAATGCACCAACAACCACAAATGAATAAATGTATCATTTCTCTCATTAGCAACACTTGAAGCAGGAGAAACATGGGTCAATCCATTTCAAGCCCTGAAAACATATAAATGCCAACAAAAATTGCCTTATCTGGGAAAACTAAAAGGATATTTCAAGATAAGCACAAACTAAGGCAGTTCATGAGCATCAAAGTAGCCGTATACATAACAGAGGAAGAAAAATGTTCTCAATCACAAGAGCAGAGGAAAAAAAAAATTCATGAGAGTACTTATGAACAGTGAAGATTCAGAAGGAGTCCATCTTCCCCGTCTTAGAAAGCCAGTCATCCTCCTAATACTTATAGAGATACTTAATGCTTGCTGTCAACCTGATTAAATATGAATCAAATAAGGGACATACCTTTGGGTGGGTCTGTAAACGTGTTTCCTGGAAAGAATAATTAAAGAAGTGATGCTCTTTCCCCAGAGTAAATGACACTTTTCAAAAATAGTTCACATAGTAAGAGGTCCTGGGGAATAGCTGCTGCTTATCACCTACTTGCTTTTGCCCCTTGTTGTAGCTACAGCTAATTTGTTGATGCTACTGATTTTGCCATCCTTTCCTGACATTGAAATCCAGCTTCTTTGTCCTCCTAAGGTGTCTACTAGCAATCCTCTAGGCCTTTAGCACAAAATTACATCTGCTGAGACATTCAGTCTTGTTATTGAGAGGCTACTAGATTTTCATTCTTTGCAGTGTGCAGTGACTGTTGGAACACCCAGTGTGTATCATATAAGACTGTCAAATACTCACTTAATATGTATTTGTTCTATCAATTTTGTTCCTCTAGAGCAGTGGTTCTCAATCTGTGGGTTGTAACCCTTTTAGGGATATTTACATTATGATTCATTCATAACAGTAGCAGAATTGCAGCTATGAAGCAGCAACAAAATAATTTTATGATTGAGGGTCACAACATTAAGAACTGTATTAAAGGGTCACAGCATTAGGAAGGTTGAGAACCACTACTATAACAAGACACACACACACACACACACACACACACACACACACACACACACACACACCATAACCTCCTTGCCTCCACTTCTCTGTCAAGGAGTACAGAGGCACTTCCTGTAGTGTGTGTGTGTGTGTGTGTGTGTGTGTGTGTGTGTGTGTGTGTGTATAAAACAATAATCCAACCAACCAAGAAAGTGGCCAATAAATTAGCAGCAATTAATAAATCATCCTCAATAATAATCTTAAAAGTAAAGGGCCTTAACTCACACAAAAAGATACACTCTAGACTCTTCTCCAGGGTCTAGCCTAGGAAATGGATGGAATTAGAAAAGATCATATTGAGTGAAGTATCTCTCATTGGAGGTCCCAAGCTCCAGATTTTCAGATGTAAGTGCAGTTCTCAGCCTCATCTAGGAAATGTCTCTTTACAGCAAACAGAGACCATTACAGAAAATCACATCAAATCGAGATGCAGAGTTGTAAAGCCCAGTCCTGATGGCTAAGTCTAGAAAACAACTCTTGCATCCAAGGCTCACAGAACTTTGAGTAAGTGGGCTTGGAAAGATTTTAAGATTTTATTCAAGAAGTTTACTATGAGACTGTTTCTCCTAGTAATGTCAAAAACTACATTCTCACCAATATTATTGACTAAACATGAGCTGAACAAGGATGGTAAACAGTAGACATGCCAAAGTAAGTGGGGAAAATCTACAAAAAGAATGACATATAACTAAGGAATGCTAGGAAAAATAGTCTTCCCCAGAGAAAAGATCACCAGCTGGTTATGTGATAGCAGTGGTCAACTCTGAAAATACAGAGATAAGTAACATTATACAAATGAAGTACATTGTATTTAGGTATATATGTGTATGTATATATGCCTATATGCATGTAACAGCAATTATTGAAAAAAGAGGAGAGATATATGAGCATGTTTGAAGGAAGAAGAAGAAAAGGGAAGGGGAGATAAATCTAATCTCAAAAATAAAGGAAATAATTTTTTAAAAGGAAAGATACATTCTAACTGTATTTAAAAAACAACTAAATTCAATTGTTCTTTGTCTCCAAAAAATAGACTTCATGGGTAAAAATTACCTATTAACTAAAGTGGGAAGATGGAAGTCATACCAAGTGAATAGATGCCAAAGACAAGCTAGTATGGACATTCTAATATCTGATATAATGATAGCTTACATATTGATATGGAGAGTAAATCATCAAGAAGATGTAACATCTCTAAATATATTTGAGTGAAATTGGTGAGTTCCCAATTTCATGAAATAAGTATTAATGAATATAAAATTTAGATAGGTCCAGATACAATTCTAGTGGATACTTCAATATTCCACTTTCAATTTAGATAAATGATTCAAAGTAATCCAACAAAGAAACACCAGAAGTAAAACTTATCATATGTCAAATAGATTTGTAGCCTATCTATAGAATACTACATGCAACAGAAACAGAATACACATTCTTCCAAATAGTCCATGGGATTTTCTGTGAAAGATATCTTGGCTCTAAAGTAAGTTTTTAAAAAGGTAAAAGAACTGAAATTATTTCTGTTAAATGGTTGGATCATAGTGAAGTGAAACTAGAAATCAACATCAAAACAATCCACACATTCAACAGGGGACTGAAAAATACATTCTTAAATGACCATTGTAGACATCAGAAAGAATATTTTTATAAGTTCCTGTAATCAAAAACCAACAACAGCAAAAAAGGAAGAAAAAAGAAAACCAGAAGCAAAGTTCATATAATCAAATGAAAATAAAAACACGACATATTAAAGCTTTGGGATACAAACAAGACAACTCAAAAGAAGACAGTATATAGCTATAAGCAATTACATTTAAACATCAGAGAAATCTCAAATCAATGATCTATTGATGTACCTCAAGATCTTGGAAAATCAAGCACAAACTAAATCCAAAGCAATGGCTGAAAAGAAATATTATCAAGGCAGAAATTAATGAGATGTAGACTAAGAATAACATAAAGAAGCAACCAACTTCTAGACAAACTAACAGGAACCTAAACAAACCAAATTAGACATGGAAAAGATGGTCACAACAAATTCGAGAGATATCCTGAAGAACATTAGGAATAAATTTCAAAATTTATTTTCCTCATAAGTGGAAAATCAAGAAAAAAAAATGGATAAATGTCTGGAAACATATATCCTACCAAAGTTGAATCAATGGGATTGAAGCAGTAATAAGAAGTCTCCTGATAAAGAGGAACCCCACACCAAAGAGTTTCACTCCCTAATGAAAGCAAACTTTCGTAGATGAGCTAATGGCAAAGCACCTAAAATTTACAAAAAAAAAAAAAAAAAAAAAAAAGAGATGTGTACCCCTCCCCATCAAATGGTATAAAATAAGAACTGAACTGACACCTAAAGGGGATAAGGACATACCAGGTGGGGGTTGGAATGAGAGCACACTACAGACCAACTTTTCTGATGGAAATACATGTAATTTTTTTCAGTAAATTTCTTACAATCTGAATTCAAGAACATATAATAACATCTACCATGATCATATTGGTTTCATTACAGAGATGCAACAGTGTTTCAACATGCACAAATCAATAATTTAAAATTCAAGGTAGCTCTTCAGCAGATTTAATGACAGAAATCACAGGATCTTTTTTTTTTTTTTTTTTTTTTTTTGGTTTTTCGAGACAGGGTTTCTCTGTGTAGCTTTGCACCTTTCCAGGAACTTGCTTTGTAGACCAGGCTGGCCTCAAACTCACAGAGATCTGCCTACCTCTGCCTCCTGAGTGCTGGGATTAAAGGCGTGCGCCACCACTGCCCGGCTTTTTTTTTTTTTTATGATCTTTTCAATAAATGCAGAAAATAGCTTTGACAGAGTTCACCATCCTTTCTGATAAAAGTCCTGACTAAATTAGTAATAAGAAGTAACATTTCAACATAACAAAGGCTGTATACCATACAGCAAAAGAGTGATCACTGCCAATGCTATACTGAATAGAGAGAAACTAATAGCATTGCCTCTAATATTAGAAATGAGACAAGGGTGCCTATTCTTTCTACTCTCGCTTAACATAAAGTTCAAAGTCTTAGCAAGAGTAATAGGACCTGAATCTGACTTTGTCACATGTGCTTGGCTTCATGGCTTTTTGGAACCTTGGTAAAAAACCTCCATAGCTTCTGAAGTCTTATTTATCGTAATCTTTACAAGACCCATGGCATGCAAATAATGTTGCCTAGTGCTTCTGTGAACTCAAGGTATAGTCTGTCTCCTTTCTTTCAAAGCTTATCTGCTTGGTGATTGAATCTGAGAAAACACTTCCCAAAGCAGTTGTTTCCAAGAGACCCTGCAGGTTCCTTCCATTCAAGTGCCTTCAGAGATGAGAATCTTTGGCAGCTAGGATCTTGCCCACAGGGCACCCTCCCTATAAACCTAGCACAGTGCAGCATGTTTCTAGGCCCTTTTAAATTGCACGTGCTATCTTTATATCCATATTGTCTGCAATTTTAAACTCAGCCACAAATTGTTACTCATCAAACTGTACATTTTTTCATATCATTCTGCTATCTGTCTGTCTATCTATTCATCTACCTCCCTCCCTCACTGTCGCCTTGATCGGAGAAAAGAGCAGTAACTAAGCCTCAGCCTGAATGTTCTCTTGTCTTGAAATTTCCATTTCTTCTCCCAAGCAAAATTGTTCATTACTCGTAAATTTAACCCTACTCGGGTTATCAAGAGAGGAACAAAATGAGGGTAGATTATTTGCTAAATCTAACATGAATGAATTTTAGCAGAATTTCCAACAGAGTCTTTGTCCCCCCCCCCTGAAATCTAGTGAACTGGGACTTTCACATCTACACTTCACTCAACACTCTGGTCTTCCCCATGCAGGCATTTGATAAAAATGGCATTTATCTCTACTTACAGCACTTATATTAAATAAGATGGATATCTGTGACTGGTATAAAAGGTCATTTTTTTTTTATTTTAGAATGTTATATGGGTGCACTTTTAAGACATCATTGTGGCTGCGGGTGAATAGGAGCTGAGAGAGTGAGAAAGACATAGGACGGATGACCGCTGTGGCAGGCAGTCCCTGAGAGAGCCCTCAACTGTCCTTGGCTCTAGGACTCAATGTAGTGTGCGATCTCCTTCCCTATATGTTACTTGCTTCTAATCAGTAAGATATAGGGAGAGTAAGGAGGTGCCTCCCCTACCCCATGATTCTATCAGAGGGAAAAGGGAGGCCATTACTCCAGTTCCTTTGGTGTATCTGAAAGACTTCATCTTGGTAGCTGAGTCCCTGAAGGGACTGACCTTCAGCACCTGAGCAACCACTCAGTAGCATGCTGGAGAGTACGTACAGCAAGAGTCATCAGGAGCGCTTAGGTTCCTAAGGTTGGGCTTTTTAATAAGTGAACAGCATGAGGGCACTTGGCCAGAAACCTTTTTCAAGTTAGTCTCAGATGAGATTGTGCTAGTAAAGACATTACCTGGACTTGAAACTGAAGAAGTGAAACTGGGAGGCAGATGATCCAGTAAAACTACCCCCGGATCTGTGTTCTTAACAGCAAGACAATGAGTGTATGTGCTCTAAAATAACAGTTTAAAAAGTGGAGGAGAATGATGACATGGAGGAGCAGGAAGAGTAGGAGGCACAACATTATTGCAGCACTAGGGAAATTGAGATAGAAGGAAAGTAGGTGTAAGGACATCAGTAGAAACACAGTAGTTTTCTGCCTCTAAAAATCATAACAGAATAGAAGGAAGAAGAGGAGGAGAAATGGAGGAAGAGGCTTTTATAAGCACTTTAAATAACAGCTATTGCCTTACATATGTTGGCCAGCTGGAAGAGAATATAAGGGAGGAAAAATCTCACCAATGAGAAGTAAAGGCATAAAATGGAAAGTAATTTTTCACTCTCCTTTATGAATCCCAAGTTATGATTTACGGCTACTGAGACTGCTTGTGTGATTATTTATAGCTGTTCTTCAAACAGTAGGAAAGAACTAAAATATAAATTATTTCATAGACAGCACTGTCAGTCATAAGCTTTCTATAACGATAGGTGATTGAAGCAAATGCCTATGCCTGCGGCACTTAGAGAATACAAGTGGAGTCAAGTTGCCCAAATCATGTAAAAAGTGAGATGTTTCTAAATAAATAAGATGGAAGAGCCATCAAACCTGATGGGAAAATTAAAGTTTCATTATTTTTACCAACGGCTGTCTTTGCCTGCCCACCATTCATCTTGACTATCTCAATAACACAAAGTCTATGTATCTAGAATTGCTTCTAAAAATCAAATAGACATCTATTCCCTTATTTAAACACCCTCAGGAGGTGTTTGTTGTTAGACACTAATGTAATGTAGAATCAATGCAATCAATAAGCCCAGGTGAAGCCCAGGCGTTTTAGCCCATACAATAATCAATATCCAACCCACCTTTTACACATTTATCTAAGCACTTTATACAATTTTAGTTAAACACCATGAGTATGTGCTTTCAAATGCACTGTGAGAGCACAAGTAGTATCCTGTCATTCTAGCTTTGTCTCTGACACTGTGTGTGTGTGTGTGTGTGTGTGTGTGTGTGTGTGTGTGTGTGTATGTGTAGGAGCCCTCTTTGTAAATCAAGTGAAGAATATCATCAGCCTGAAATGTGTTGGTTTGATGACTCCAACATACCATTACACATGTGTTAGTGTTGTGCGTAGTCCCTGATTATGCACAGTCCTTAGTAAATTTGAGTCTGTGAGTCACTATGTGTCTTTTCTTCAAATGTATCACCATAACTCGCTCTTTTAATTTCAATTCTATGCCATTTATACCAAAATGTGATTTAAAAAAAGCAAAGAAAACATTATAAGTGACTTTCAAAACTTCAGCTGCCTAATATTCACCCAGTTACCTTGCGGAGGAGGGTCTTGGTTTTCCTTCTTCTCGTCTTCTTTCCTTCTTGGTCTGTACATACATTTTAAGTGGCTCTAACATTAAAGGGAAGCTATACAGACTGCAGGATCAGTGACATCACACACTTATTCCCCCACACAACCCTATATTTCAAATCCTTGATGATCTTAATTATTATTATTCAACTATAATGTAGATTCCCACATTTGCTGCAAGTCTCTCCTTCTGAGGAAGTTTGCAGAGGCTGTTTCTATCCTGCCACTTCTAGACTCATGGGCATGTGCAGAAGACATTTCTGGATGCCTGACATAGTCCAGCTTTTCCCAGGATCACCCACTGATTCCTAAGAATCTCCTAAGAAATAAAGGTTGAAAAAGTTATCCTATTGCTTTGAAGATATTACAGAAGCAGAGAGCAGTCATTTTTCTTCTCCATTATACAGATGACTCATTCCCTATCCCACTTTGGAGAATTGAAGAAGTGGGTACACGGGGCCTTGCGGGGGCGGCGGGGGGAGTAAGAAGTGATCCAAATGTGCTAGATTGACTCTAAAATAGGTCACTAAATCACTGGACTTATTTTTACTATTACCATGCTTTTATGAAGAGGTATTATAATCTATTCCCCATATGAATAAGTCTTTAAAGTTAAAGATTTGCCCATGTCTTTATCTGAAACCATGAGACAAAAGGAGCTGTAAGTAACGCTATCTCCTTCTGGCATCCCCACCAAATCCATTCTCTCTGACACATTTTTCCCACCCTAACATTGCATCAATTGATTTCAGAACAAGTATAAAAATCTTTTCCATTTTGTACTAAATATTTTTGACAACTATCAATACTTTCTGTATTAGAGAAATTCTCCCTAGATAAAACTCTAGATTTTGAAATATTTTATCAATTCACCATGTGTAAAAGTAGCAGGGCATGGTGGTATGTGCCTGCAAACTTAGCATTTCCAATGTATAAGTAGAAGGATCTTGAGATCCTGAGTTCCATAGTGAGACCCTATCAGAAAAACAGAAATGCCATAGGCTAGAGATATAACAAACTGGTAGTGCATTTGCTTGACACACACAAGGTTCTGGTTTTGTTTTATAGTACTGGGGGAAAAATAAAAAATACATACAAATGTTTATATATATAGATATATGTGTATATATATATATATATATATATATATATATATATATATATATCAGCGTGATTTCAAACATTGAGTAGTTCATAAAAGTTTTAAGAAGTTACATCTCAGCTGCCCTTCTCCTAACCAGCCTTCCCTCTACCTGTCTCTGGTTTTGTTGGTGGGAAAGTGTTCATTTCATTAGAATCTACTGTAGAGAATACATAATATATAGTGTGTCTTCAGTGTTTGTTCACAGAAAAGTTGTACAGATGGAGGGACATAGCTTGGCAGCTTGGCAACACAAGGACCTTTGTGAGCCATTTGAACTTTCATTTTGTATATCTTAGTGATTTGAACATAACCATTTCTTTCATATTAAACATTTTATGGTATGTCTTAATGGTATTATATTTTTTGCTAAAACTTAAAAGTCTTTATTAATTTCCATGAGCAATCTCAAAAACATTGTTAATTAGATTTGTTCTGAGCAAAATTCTATTTTCAGATTCTTATTATGAAAGCCAAGGCAAACACAGAATGATCCTTTTCCTTGGTTCAGGGTGCTTTTATTAAAACTTTTGTTTGTATGTGTAGTCTTCTTTATTGTGTGTACACATTCTGCAAATTTATATAAAATACATTTCTTAATGTGGATCATAGTAAAAGTCAAACATGATTGTCAAGAAAAAACAGAGAATTAGAAAGAAATGCTTTTCATACCTAAATAATTAACTTTTTGCTTCTGTAGAAGCTGATTTAAACAGCTCAGAATACAAAGATTCAGCAAAACATAGCTTAGGAAAGTAGCATTGTCTAGAACCTCTGAAAACATCTAAGCAGGCAAGGGTTGGGGTTTTCTGTTGTTAATGTCATTAATAGTATGAGCATTTCTTAAACCACAACTAATAAATGTTAGATTGAGATCTTAGCTATAAAAATTTGCTGAGGAATGCTGAACAAAGTTATTGATCAACTACCTGCTCATCTTCATGTCTAGGATAAATATGAAATTAAGCCACCTAATTTCCTTAGTTAATGAGCAGAATTAAGAGACATAATTCAGACAGTGTGCTTCATGCCTCATGCATAGCAAATTTTCAGTAACTGCCAAGAGTTGGCTCAATATCTTCTACAGCTGACCTACAATTGTCTTGCTCCAGTTTCCCTGGTTTTGTATGCTTGCATGGCTAATACTTTGTTAAAACTATTGTCAAAATCAGCAGCTTAACAAATAGAAAGTAAGTTTGCTATATAGTCAATGAGATGTCATTTGGAAGAAATTCTGTTTTCCTGGCTTTTTGCTAGAAATACTCTCTTTGTTAAATATTAGTTAGAGAATATTAATCGCTGAAGAAAGTAAGATTAAAATGAGGTTTCAGGCTAACAAGTTTGCCTTACTTTTTCTGTCTCCTATGAAAGGAAACCAAGAAAATAGAGAATTGGCAATATTGTAGCCTCAGACAATATTTCATTGGGATTAGAAATGAATGAGTACCACTTATATTTTTCCAGGGAAGGGTTTTTTAAAAAGAATATTGGAGGCTATACATTAACTTCAAAACTTAGTCTGAAGTTAGAGACACCAGCTGCAGCCAATCTAATTAATTTGCTTATCATTCAACATTAAAAGAAATACTGACCATTGGTGATATAAAAAATTATGGATGCTAACTATAATGTATAAGGATGTGCCCCCAAAAAGTAAAATTCTGTTCATTATTGTGCTTGCTGCTGAAAGGAAAGGCCCCGGGTGGAGGGAAAGGAGTGCCAGCATTTAATAACTATGATTATGAGTTCTGAGACCAGCCTACTTATAATGAACTTATTAATTCAAAGCTGTGAGGTAATACAAGATATGGGAACCATGATATTTGATATGTTTCTTCAAATATTTAAAGATATGTTTTTTTTTTTCTCTAATGTACAACTCCTAAATCTTTCCTTACACATGTGCTTTTCTTTGGAAGACTTCTGTGACCTTTCTGTATAACCTTTCTATATTTCACTACAATCAGAAGACACAAAAAGCATCTCCTTCCATGATTAGCCAAGGCTAATAGCACTTGTAATCTGAGGGTGTAAACACAAATGCTTAGAAGTCAATTTGATACATACTTAGCATCCATTTGATAAATAACTGGTGTGTGTGTGTTTGTGTGTGTGTGTGTGTGTGTGTGTGTGTGTGTGTGTGTGTGTGTGTGTGTGTACCAGGGCCTCTGAAAAATTAAGTAATGTAGCTGAAGTTTTCTCTGGTTCTGCCCAGACCAATGAACCCCACAGCCATTTATAAAATAATCACACAGAAGCTTATATTAATTAAAAACTATATGGCCCATTGGCTCAGACTTCTCACTAGCTAGGTCTTACATCTTAAATTAACCCATTTCTATAAATCTATATTTTGCCATGTGGCTCATGGCTTACCAGTATCTTTACATCTTGCTTCTCATGGTGGTGGCTGGCAGCATCTTCTCTGTTCTGCCTTTCAACTTCCTCTTTTCTAGTTAGAATGCCCCACCTAACCCTACTCTGCCTCACCATTGGCCAAACAGATTTATTTAACAACCAATCAAAGTAACACAAACTCACAGCAAACAGAAAGACATTTCCCTGCTGTGGATATCGCTCTATATAAATAAAACACTGATGGCCAGTGACCAGACAGGAAGTATAGGTGGGAAAAGGAGAGAGGAGAAATTGGGGAAACAGGAAGAAGGGGAGGGAGACACTGCAGCCACCACCAGGACAAGCAGCATGTAAAGACGCCAGTTAGCCACCAGCCATGTGGCAAGGTATAGATTTATAGAAATGGGTTAATTTAAGATATAAGAACAGTTAGCAAGAAGCCTACCACGGCCATAGAGTTTATATGTAATATAAGTGTCTGAGTGATTATTTTATATGTGGATTGTGGGACTGTGGGGCTTGGTGGAACCTGGAGAGAGGCCCTCCAGCAACATTTCCCCATCAAAGTAAGCATTCTACCACTGAATAATATCCCCATCTATTATTTATGCTTTCAATGGGAAAGTTATTGCTTGAATATCAAGGAATTAAAGTGTCTAGGCTTAATTTTAGTAAATATAATTGGCCAAAATAAATGTTCATAGGTAAATTATCTGTCTGAAAACTGCAGTAGAATACAGAAAAGTCACTGAAGTCTTCTAAATGAAAGCACATTCTAAACAAAGCCCCATTGGTGAAAGAAGTCCTACCCAGAAAGCCCTTACTTAAGCATATCCGAATGTGTATTCCCTCCTCTTGTTTACAGGACTTTCAAGTTTTCAAGTCTAACTTTGAGGTCTTCAATCTATTTGTAATTGATTTGTGTACAGGGTAAGAGATAAGGATAGAGTTTCATTTTTTCTACATGTAAATATCCAGCTTTCCCCACTCTTTGTTAAAGATACTGTGTTTCCTTTCATGTAAATTTTTGGCATCTTTATAAAAACCAAGTTGGCTATAGGTATCTAGACTCTCAGTTCTATACCATTGATCAACTTGTATGTTTTTATGTCACTTCCCTTCAGTTTGTACTATTGTGACTTTATAGAACAGCTTGAAATCAGGTATGGTCATCTTCCGGAAGTGTTTTTATTGTTTAGAATCAATTTGGCTCTCTGGAATCTTTTCTACTTCCCTATGAATTTAAAATTTGTTAAAATTTGTTTCCAATTTCTGTGAAGAATTGTGTGGGAATATTGGTGGGAATTCCATTGAAATAGACTGTTTTTGGTAGGATGATCATTTTCACAATATTAATCCTACCAGATGGGAACCATCTGGTATCTTCTTCAATTTACTTTTACAGTATCTCAAAGTTTTAGCTGTAGAAGTTTTCCACTTCACCAGTTAGATTTATTCCTATGGACTTCCTTTTGAGGCTGTTGTGAATGGGATTGTTTCCCTTATATCTTTCTCTATATGTTTGATGTTGGTATGTAAGAAGTTACTGAGTATTATGTGTTAATTTTATATTCTGCTAATTTCCTGAAGGTGTTTATCATCTTTGGAAGATTTCTAATGGAGTAGAAATTTGTACTTCTACTCCACTAAAAGTACAAATTTGTATACATTTTTATATCTTTGAATAAAAATACTTCTAACTTCTTCCTCTCCAGTTTGTATCCCATTTACGTCAGTCCCTTGTCTTATTTTTCTACACTTCAACCACTATGTTGAACAGAAGTAGAAAGAATGGATATATATTTTTCTTGCTACCAGTTTTAGTGGACATGTTTTGAGTTTTTCATCATTTAGCATAATGTTAGCTGTGGTCTTGTTGTATTTTGCCTATATGATGTTGAGGTATATTCCTTGTATCTCGAGATTCTATAGAACTTATAACATAAAAGGAAACTGGATTTTGTCAAAGGCACTTTCTGCATCTAACATGATGACTCTGTCATTTCTGCCCAAGTCTGCTTATTTGGTGGGTTACATTTAATCATTTATGTGTGTTCAATCATCCCTATATCCCTGGGATGATGCTGACTTCATCATAGTGGATGATCTTTTAGAGGTTTCCTTGTATTTGGTTTGCAAGTATTTAATTGAGAATTCTTGCATCTATATTCATTAGATTGGTCTAAAATTTTTCTTCGTTTGTGTCTTGTTATTGTTATACACTTTATGTACATGTATTGAAAGTTTTTTGTGTAAGTACTTAGTACCATAAAGTTTATTTTTAGGACTAACTTCATTATGTTCCATAGAGTCTTAGTATGTTATGTTTTCATTTTTACTCAATACAACATACCTAAGCTGCATGTGTATGTATATATACAGATTAAAGAGTCTTTATTAATAAAACAAACCTGGAGTCAAGTATTGGGGTGAACACTGGAAGATCAGAGAGATGCAACAAGCCACAGCTAACCTCACCTGGCCAACTTCTTAGCTGGTCTTGTTTCCTCAGACTGGAAGCCTCTGTGTCCTCATAACCGAATGGCTCTCAGCTGAACTGTGCTGCTCAAAACCTAAAAGCTTAACCAGCCAAAATGCTGCTAGTTTCTGGTCCTCATGCCTTATATACCTTTCTGCTTTCTACCATCACTCCCTGGGATTAAAGGCTCACTTTCTGGGATTAAAGGCGTGAGTCACCATGCTTGGCTGTATCCTTGAACAGATGGATTTCTGCCTCTGGAATGCTGGGATTAAAGGCGTGTGCTACCACTGCCTATCCCAAGTATCTAGTGGCTTTTCTGTTCTCTGACTCCGGATAAGTTTATTAGGGTACACAATATTTTCAGCTCATGGAATTTCCCCTAAGTTGATAACATATTAGGATACAAAGAAAGTCTCAATGAGTGTATAAAAATTGAAATAATGTATTACATCCTATCTGAACACAGTGGAACAAAGCTGAGTATTAACAGCAATAAAAATGACAAAAAGCAAATAAACTTGTTAAAACTAAACAATACACTATTGAATGATAATTTGTGAAAGGAAGGAATCAATAAGGAAAGCTAAAAAATTACCTGAACTGAATGAAAATGAAAATACCACATACCAAGAATCTATTATTTATAGATTTAGTGTTTTTCATAGTTATCCCGTCCAGCAGGATCTTCAGCAGAGACCCTAGAAGGGGGAATGGCGAATGAAAGGACAAGAGATACAAAGAATTGACAGCAAGACAGTATTCTGATCAAGCTGCAAAAATTTATTTTTCTCAGGTGGGTTTTATAGTAAGCAGACCAGGAAACTTTCTTACGGAAAAGATCAGGGGACTGTTGAGTTGCCAAGCAACCCAACCAAGCAACCCAACCACAAAACATTGTTACTAATGGTCACTGTAGCAGAAAGGTAAGGAAATGTTAAGTTATTTTCTAATAATTCAGGGAATATTCTTTATAATGTTGAATTCCAAACAGGAAGAATATGAAATGAAGCAACAAGAGAGAAAGACCTATCACATACTTAGAAAATTGGAACTAATATGACAAATGTTGATTGTTAGAACAGAAAAGGACATCTTAAAGATCAGTTCCTTCCATACTATATTCCCTCCTTCCTTCTTACTCCCACTATTTCTTCCATTCTCTTCCCCCTCCTACTTTCACTTCCTCTTCTTCCCCCCATTCTCCTCCTTTCTTGCTTCTAGTTTTTTTCCATTTCTCTATCACAAACCCTCAGGAATTCTATATTCTGAGTATATGTGCCTTAGGTACAAGGCTACTACTTGTTTTCTGAGCTATCAGTGTTTGTCCAAGAAGGACATTTTAAAATATAAAGATATATAGATTGGTGACTACCCTAATTGTTAGCATATAACCTTCATCCAGTAACTGAAGGAAGCAGATGCAGAGATCCACAGCCAAGCACTGGGCCAATCTCTGGGAATCTTGATGAAGAGATTGTAGGGTCAAAATCATGACAGGGATCCAGTGGGGAGAGCCACAGAGTTAGCTGATCCAAGCTCTTGGGAGCTCATGGACCCTAGGGAGCCTGCATGGAACCAACTTAGGCCTTCTGTATGTGGGTGACAGTTGTGTAGCTTGGTCTGTTTGGGAGAACCCTAGCAATGGGACCTGGATCTGTCCCTGGCACATGAGCTGGCTTTTTGGAACCTATTCCCTATGGTGGGATGCCTTGATGCAGCGGGGAGGAGCTTAGTCCTGCTGTAACTTGATATGCAGTGCTTTGCTGACTCCCAGGAGGAGCCTTACCTTTTTTGAGGAGTGGATGAGGGGGTAGAAAGGAGGTGGGAGGAGAGGATGGTAAGAGAAGAGGGAGAAAAAACTGTGGTTGGTATATAAAATAAATAAAAGGCCAATAATAAAAAATAGATTTGAAAAAAGTTATAAACTTGGGTGGTGAGCTGAGATTTTAAAGCCAAGCACTAAGTCACTATCTTTTTGAACAAAATGGAAAAAGTGCCATGTCACACACCAGAAACTGACTATGATAAAGAAGAGAAGAATGGATAATCATGTGAATTATTTAAGCAGATTTATCTCCTACATGTCTCCCAACCATCTACCTAGTTTTGTTTGTCATTTCTGCACCTGACTCAGAAAGCCCAATTCCAACAGTATCCTAAACAGTCTTCCTTAATAAACACAACTGCACTTTGTCTTCCTCTTCTCACTGGGCTTCCTGCTCACCGTTCTCATTCAGCACACTCACATGGATGTATGTTCTTAAGATGAACTGGTGGGCTGTACACACACACACACACACACACACACACACACACACACACACACACAAACACACCAGTGGGAACCAGGTTATTGTATAATTCATGACTCTTGCTTTTGTAGGAAATTAGTTTCTACATTCTTTTGGTGATTATTTTTCTTGATTACTTGAATGATTGATATTTGTTTGTGGCTTTCTATATTGTCTACAAAAAACAACAGGTTTTCATTCAGGAAGAATGTGTGATTGATGCTATGCAAGGCTATAAGTCTTTTTCTGCTAATAGGAAAAAAGAATGATATGCCTGATTGAAGCAACTGGAAAAACAGACTACTGAATTAGAAATGAAGATATAATCAAACAACTTTCCCCTCCAACAATTGGTTATTATTAGAAGCATTTAAGCCTGTACATAGTCTGATATTGTAAGGAAAAACTACAGAATCCTTACGTAAGCTAAATAAGATTTTATAGAAGGTAATAAAGTAAGAAATCTGCTTACTAAATTGATTAAGAACATGATGAGTCTCTGTTATTTTAGTTATTAAGCTTCTAAATAGGCAGCTAATTAGAAAACGATAAATTAATTTCATATATAAAATCTATTATCAAATACTCCACATTCTAAACATAAGTTTATTTATAACAATTACAGGTATATTTTCATGATTTCTCAGAAAATAATACATTTCTTTCTATCTCTTTAAAATGGAAAATATATAAAGAAAAAATAGTACACTATTAATATATACAGTTACATAGACTGTTTTACAGAAAATGGACTGGAAGAACTTCACACTGAAAGTGAGCTCAGAGTCCCATGACTTAAGGATTATGTCTTTTCATCATTTACTTACTCTGTGACGTATCCTATCAGGGTTATTAGGAGACATGTCTTCATTGCTTTATGTATGTTAGGCATCTCAGGATATCATTAGCACCTACTGTGTGGCAGGCAGTCTTAGAGGAATTTGGGACATCTCAGAAAGTTCAGGAGAAAATTACTTCCTACTTTTATGGAGTTCTTTAAATCAGAGATGGAAAAGGTTAAAAGTATATAAGTCTGATCTATAGTATACTGAGCATTATAGAAACTGAAGAAGAAACATATGAAGACTATATTCGAAATATGAATGGAGTTCATTTTAGAAAGAGTGGTCCAAGAAATTCACTGAAAAGTACTACAAGTAGATTTGAATAATACAAAAGAGAGGACCTTGTAGAATCTGCAGAAACCTTTACCAGTTTTGCTAATGTCCTCAAGCAGTAGAGGTAACAATGAGAAAGCTAGAATTAAAAATGTAAAACACAAGAAAGACAGGCGTAGGACCCAGAGATGCTGTAGGCCAGGGTTATAGAAAGGAATCTGAATTCAAATCAAACTTAGAAAGGAAGCACTTTTTGGCTTTCAGCAGAGGAATTAATGGTCTGGCCAGCACCATTAGCTAGGAGCTTATAAGTGGTATGACCTGTTCTGAACCATGTAGCTCTGTGTATTTTCCTTTGCTATGTTTTCTTACACAGTACCTCTCACATGGGTTGGGGAAGAATGCTTGAATAACAATTCTAAAAGCAACTATGATTTTCTTTCTTATTTATAGTTAACATTTGTATTTATAAACCATTCTTGTTATATATTTCATATGCCAAATCTAATATAAATATCTAATGTACATTTGACATACAAATTTTCAAATTGAAAAGGATGCTATGAAGGATTACATCTTTGTAGTCCAATATAAACACCCATGTTTCCCAAAACTAAACAATACATGAAGTCCACTTGTGTTGGCTATCATGTGACCTTCCCCAGAGTATAGTTAATGCAATGCCATCTTACTGAAGAATACTTATCCTCCCCAGCAGTTATCACTAGAAAGAATTCAAAGTTGGGCGGGTAGAGAAAAGGGAGAAGACCTGAGAAGGGATGAGGGAGGGAAAGAATATGACTAAATATATTGCATGAAAAAAAATCTATACAAAATTTTTAAAAGACACAGAGTAAAGATTAACAATCATAAACATAAATAAACACTTGTATTTCCTGAGAATTGACACCATTTCAAGCATCCTATATATGTTTTCTTTGCTTCTCCTTTTCAAAAAATTGAATTTATAGAGAACAAAAAAGCTATCACTTTATTAAAGATATAAGCCAAAGAAATGTCTCTAATTTTGTATTATATGTACCTTTTTATTTTTTCCACTTTAGTATAAAACAGCATTACAGCTTGGTAAAAATTTTACTGTACAATACTAAAACATAAGTTAAGTTTATTTCAGAGTGCATCCAAAGCCAGCTAAATATGTTCACAGGTCTGTTCTGGCCACGTTTTTATTGCTGTTAATTGACAATCCTAATTGTACAGCACTAAATTTGGAGCTGAAATTTTACTGTCTTTGAATAGCAGAAATGTAATTAGGCTTACTTTAGCTCCCTTATTATTTCATAATGAAATAAAGAATCTTACAATAAAATGCCTTTCTTCCAGATGCTAAGTAGAAAGCAAACCATTCATAGTCCAGAATAATAGCCAGTGCAAACACAATTACCACATAAAAAGGAAAGCAATGCTGCCCTCTTCAAAATCCTGTATTATAACAGCACCATCCTTTTCCTAACTTGCATGCATGTACAGTATCATCAGGCTTACTCTAAAGAAAAGGAAAAAAAGATGGGACACCATAGGATACAAAATATTAAAGGTATTAGTGTTTATTTACTTTAAGCCTAAAGACAGACGTATGCCTTCTCATGTTACAGATCTATATGAAGCTTGCCATGTGTAGCAGCTACAGTAAAGATTTCTCATCTTTTTACTTCCTTGCTAATTGAAATGAAGAAGATACCAGTTGGTTCATCCAGTGTCTTAGTCAGTGTTATATTGCTGTGAAGAATGT